>NC_044035.1:356116158-356406194 GCF_901765095.1 Microcaecilia unicolor | reverse complement strand
ATAGTAGTAGTAGTAGTAGGCCTTGAGGTAGCTCCTTTCAATCGCGGCAGTGCCCTTCACCCGAAGAGATCAAGGTAGCTAGGAGCACCAGTGTGCCGTGGGGAGTGGGAGGGAGAGAGGAAGAGCTGCTGGCAGCAGGACAGTGTATGGACTGAGAATCGGGGGTGGGGGGGGTCCTCTTGTGGAGCGTTGCACTTAGCCTCCCCAAGCCTCTTATGCGGGGCACTTATGATCCTCATTCTTTGATAGTTGGAAACTCTGGGCTCCATTCTGACTTGGTTTTCTTTCATGCCTTTTTGGTGGTAATTGGTAATGAGTTACATTCAGATCACCTGCCGGAGAACTTTAATACATAGCACGTGGTTGCACTTGTATTTGGCTACAACCATTGCCACAGTGCTTCCCCTCCCCTCCCACTTTGTATCATGATACAGAAGAGAGCGACATGGAAGGTAAGGGATGGGGAGCAGCAAAAGAGGCAGGAAAGGGATGGGGCTGAAGCAGTGCTTATTCATTACCTCATCTTAGTGAACTCCGGTGGATTGTCATTGATGTCGTCAACGTATATTATTGCCATAGCATTGTTTGTGAGGCCATCACCAGCCATGTCGGCCACTTGGATCGTGACGTTGTATGTGCTGATTGTCTGGAGAGAGATGGCACATAATTGAAGGGGTTGAATTTTACATGTCGGTTCCATCTCATGTCTGCATAAGGTCATTAACCCCCTTTCCACTTTCTGTCTGACCACATGTCTCGTTGTGATGCTAAGGCCACACACATGTTTACCTCTTCCTGTAGCGTTTTATAAATTAATGGGGGATTACCTCCTAATTTACAGCAAACTTCGGTTATTGAACAGTGTGTCCAACAGTAAAGGAAAAAAAATGGAAGGGTGTTCCCATTGTGGAAACATCATTTAAGCTAAAAGTTAGAATAATTTACTGTCAGCCGCTTTCTAAAATTCTTAATTACATCATATCAGTAGGAAATGAAGACAATCACTCTCTGTACTCTGGATTTCTTTCTCGTCTTTCACCAATTCCAACTTCTCTCCTCCTCTATCCCCAACCTTCTTTCCTCCCACAATCTACCTTTTAAGGTTTTTCAGTTGTCCTCACGTACGCTAGAAGTCTTTGACTCCATTTTCTGTTACCTCTCGATCCAGGCCTACTTCCACCAACCGAATCTCCCCCTGTCACTATTGATGCTGAAGAGCTGGGGTGTTCCCTGTGTTACAATGGAGTACTTCAGTGCCGCATTGTCAGACTCAGGCTCATCGGCATCGGTGGCTCCACCTTCATCACCGAAGTGCCTGGGGCCAAAAGGAAAGAGAAACACTGTGACCAACTGTGGGGTGAGGGTGGAAAGAACCCAACGTTCCTGGGGCAGGAGTATTAGAACCCCTGCCAGAGCCTCCCGGTGCTCTTGCACTGACCCTGCCCAACATCTACATAGAGGCAAATTATTTATTTATGACATTTCTATCCCCGCATTAGCCTGAGTAGAACTCAGGTCAATGTGGTTTACATAGCAATCAGAAAAGAATGAACATGTTCAAAATATATTAACAGAAAGTAAAATACATCATATTATGTTAGACCAGTAAAACTTGAGTTAGGAGCAGATGTAATGAAATACTTAGTGATTCAAGCTAGAACTGAAATATGGAGGAAAAAGGGAAGGGCTAGGATTATCTGGGATAGACAGGAGTATTGAGAGGTGGAATGATGGTAAAAATTAATGCCATGAGTTTATTTGAAAAGAAGCTTATTTTCTTAAAGGCTAGACTGCAGAAGTGAATTTTCAATAAATTTTACCTAATAATTTTACATAATAAAATCCGCCCCTCAACACTTCATATTAGATCTCCCATCTCACCTAAACTATCTGCTCCAACACGGACTCTTCCCCAAGGAAACGGTAACATCCTACTTACCCCTATACTGAAAGATACAAAGAAAAATTAAACGAAATCACCAACTACCGGTCGGTAGCATCTATCCCACTGGTAGTCAAACTGATGGAAAGCATGGTATCCAAACAACTTACCGACTACTTAAACAAATTCTCAATACTACACGAATCACAATCTGGATTTCGCTCTAATCATAGCACTGAAACAGTACTAATTACCCTCCTAACAAAATTCAAACAAGAAATTGCAGCAGGCAAAAGCTTACTTCTCCTACAATTCGACATGTAAAGCGCGTTCGATATGGTTAACCATAAAATACTATAAACATTTTAGACTACTTTGGGATTGGTGGAAGTGTACTCAGCTGGATCAAGGGCTTCCTAACCACCAATTTATCAAGTTAAATCAAATTCGAACATATCTCACCATGGAATACAGACTGCGGTGTACCCCAGGATCACCACTATCACCGATCCTATTCAACCTAATGATGACCCCACTAGCCAATCCCTATCCAAACAAGGACATAACTCCTACATAAACGCCAGATGATGTCATGATATGCATCCCCTTCAAACACGACCCAAAGACTCACCAACGAAACAAACTCAGCCTGCAAATCATGAATTCATGGGCGGATACAATTCCAACTAAAATAAACGCAGAGAAAAACACACTGTCTCATCCTCACATCCCAATACAACATGAACAAACCCAACAATATTAACACCCCAGACTACACCCTCCATGTTTCTGATAACCTAAAAATTCTTGGAGTTACCATCGACCGAAACCTCACGCTAGAAACCCAATCGAAAACTACAACAAAGAAAATGTTCCAATCAATGTGGAAACTCAAACCAATAAAACCTTTCTTCCCGAGGGCAACATTCTGCAACCTGGTACAATCAATGACTCTAAGCCACCTAGACTATTGTAATGCAATCTATGCGGGATGAAAAGAACAAATCATAAGAAACGCCAAACCGCTCAAAACACTGCAGCCAGACTTATTTTTGGAAAAACAAGATACGAAAGCATCAAACCTCTACGCGAAAAACTACATTGACTCCCGATCAAAGAATGTATTGTCTTCAAAATCTGCACACTAGTGCATAAAATCATCTATGGCAAGGCCCCGGGGTACATGACTGACCTCATTGACCTACAAGCAGAAACACTACAAGATCTGCATGCACATACCTCAACCTCCATCACCCAAGCTGCAAAGGACTCAAATATAAATCAATGTATGCATCCAGCTTTTCCTTTATAAGCATGCAACTATGGAACACACTACCAAAAGCCTTGAAAACAACCCACGACCTATCAAACTTTCGGAAATCACTAAAAACTAATTATTCAAAAAGGCATACCCTAACGACCCAACCTAAATGCCTCGATCCTGCAACACGACGAAACTAATTCTCGATCTGGTCACACCTCAACCCTTCCTCCTTATTCCCTGATGTGTCTATCATTCATAAATCTTCTATAATGTCACAATGTATCTCTTACACCAGAATTGGTGATCATCATCACGGTCACTATGTAAGCCACATTGAGCCTGCAAACAGATGGGAAAATGTGGGATACAAATGCAATAAATAAATAAATAAATAGACTTCGGAATAACAAATAATCATCGGTGCATTTGATGGTTTTAGGTAAAGAGTTCTAAATTTTAGTGCCTTGATATGAAAAGTTAGCAGTATGGATTGTTTGTAGGTTACTTCTTACAATTCGGGAAATGTAGGATAAGATATTCTCTAGATGATTAAGAGGCATTTTGTGAGGGTAATTCAATGATGTTCATGTATATTGGGGCTGAACCATACAAAATTTTGTGAATGAAGGTACATAGCTTGAATGATAGTCTATCTTTTATTGGCAGCCAATGCAAATTGTACAGAAGGGGGGTTGCTTTGGTGAAGCCTTGTAGTCTCAATATGAGATCTGCGGCAGTGCAAGGGGAATCACTGATCTGTGATCAGTCTGACCTCGGTGGTGAGTAAGCTAATGGAAACGCTTCTAAAGAGGAGGATTGTGAAATTTCTTGAACTACATGGAATGCGGGACCCGAGGCAGCATGGCTTCACTAGTGGCAGGTCGTGTCAGAAGAATCTGACTATCTTCTTCGACTGGGTGACCAAACAGTTAGATGTGGAAGGTGCGCTTGATGTGGTATACTTGGATTTCATCAAAGCCTTTGACACGGTTCTGCACAGGCAACTGATAAATAAATTGAGTGCCCTCAGTGCGGGACCTAGAGTAACTGATTGGGTAAAAAATTGGTTGAATGGTAGGAGACAGTGGTAAATGGATTTTGCTCTGAAGAAAAGGATGTCGTCAGTGGAGTACCACAGGGATCGGTCCTAGGGCCGGCTCTTTTTAACGTCTTTGTGAGCGATATTGCAGAAGGGCTATCTGGTAAGGTTTGTCTCTTTGCGGATGATACTAAACTCTGCAACAGGGTGGACACCCTGGAGGGTGTGAATGACATGAGGAAGGACTTAACGAAGCTAGAGGAATGGACTAATATTTGGCAACTAAGGTTTAATCCCAAAAAATGCAGGGTCATGCACTTGGGTCACAAAACTCCGAGGAAATGATACAGTATAGGGGGTGAAGTGCTTCAGTGTAGGAAGGAAGAGCGGGACTTGGGGTGATTGTGTCTGATGACCTTAAAGCTTCCAAACAGGTAGAAAAAGCGACGGTCAAAGCCAGAAGGATGCTTGGGTGCGTAAAGGAGGTGATAGTGCCGTTGCATAAGTCTCTAGTGAGGCCCCATTTGGAGTACTGCGTGCAGTTCTGGAGACCGCACCTACGGAAAGATATAAACAGGATGGAGTCGGTCCAGAGGGTGGCTACGAAATTAGTAAGCAGTCTTGAATGCAAAAATTACAGGTACAGGTTTAGGTACCTCAACATGTATACACTGGAGGAGAGGAGGAGAGAGGAGACACGATAGAAACGTTTAAATATCTCAAGGGCATTTATGTACAGGAAGAGAGCCTTTTCCAAATGAAGGAGAGCTCTGGAATGAGGGGGCATATGACAAAGTTAAGAGGGAACAGGCGTAGGAGTAACCTAAGGAAGTATTATTTCACAGAAAAGGGTGGTGGAGGCGTGGAATGGCCTCCCGGTGGAGGTGGTGGAGTCGAGGACTGTTCCAGAATTTTAAAAGGCATGGGATAAGCATGTGGGATCGCTTAGGAACAGGAAGAATTAGGGGTTACAGAGGATGGGCAGACTGGATGGGTCATATGGCCTTTATCTGCCGTCATGTTTCTATGTGTTACGAAAAAGTACTGCTCCCAACTTAGGGCACTGGTATTTTCTATAGGGTGCAGCTGTGTAAGCAGGAAATTAGCAGAGCATTTTTCAGGTACTTTTGTGTTGGAAGGGACCCATTGGCATTTTCCTCTGTTAGAAAAAGAGATGAGGAATGTGGAGAATGAGATTTCTGAAGGATTACAGAGAGACGGAACTTGATAGTCTGTCCTCAGTTCTAGTCTCTGTCTGATGCTGACAGCAGAAGCAGCGCCCTGACGTTCTGTGATTATAGAACCAGCGGGGGTGAGTTTGGTGGCCCTTGTCCTATGTAGAGACACAAGGAGCTCTTGGGGTGGTGGAGATCCACCTGAGGAAGGTGGGGTTTCCAGCTGGGACCCTAAGTCCTCACCGAGCTGCTATTCTCAAAGAAACCAAGACGAAGATTTTGGAGGAAAGCAGAGTGGATAAAGAGGTAGAGTTTCAGATTCCCTTGTGGAAGGCTGGGAAATGGGGACTGGGACATGGAAGCAGTTTTCCTTTAGAAAGCAACGAGGTCAAATGCCCAGACAGTTTGGCCACCATGGCCTGAGTGTTCTGCTTAATAATTCTGGAAGGTAAAGAGCCGTTTATGAACTGAGTTGGAGTTGAGGAAGAATGAACTGCTAACTGTGACTGACTGACTTGGATACATTCCTTTGCTGTTTGAAATGCCACTTGTAGGTTGTGAGAGTTTTTTTTTTTTTTTTCAAGAGAGCAACTGTACTTTGAGTCCTGAAGTGCTGGATCTCTCCCAATACTCGTTTATTGGTTTGGAAACTCCATTAGTGACTCCCTTGGGACTTGCAGAGTTACCTTCAAGGAGACTATACCCCCCAAACATGTGCCTTGTAGAAGCCTCAACAGCAACAGGGCAGCAGCTGGAAAGATTATGTTTGGTTTGTAATGCACAGAGACAGACTCAGTTGTTTTTTTTATATTTTCACATCTGAGAACTTCCAGAATGTAAAGTATCACCAAGTCCTCAGCACCCAGTAAGGGAGGGACAGCCCATAGGAAAGCGGTGGGAGGAAATCAGGGAACAACAAGATTTCTTTTTGAGTGTCTCGTTTTTTCAGCTTCAATCCTAAGCTGCACTTGGAGTGGAGGAGTAGCCTAGTGGTTAGTGCAGCGGACTTTGATCCTGGGGAACTGAGTTCAATTCCCAGTGCAGCTCCTTGTGACTCTGGGCAAGTCACTTAACCCTCCACTGCCCCTGGTACAAAATAAGTACCTGAATATATGTAAACTGCTTTGAATGTAGTTGCAAAAACCTCAGAAAGGTGGTATATCAAGTCCCATTTCCCTTTCCCTATTTGAGATTCTACATGGAATGTTGCTACTATTGAGATTCTAGATGGAATGTTGCTACTATTGAGATTCTGTTGCTACTATTTGATATTCTATATGGAATGTTGCTACTATTTGAAGATTCTACATGGAATTTTGCTAGTGGAGGAGTAGCCTAGTGGTTAGTGCAGCGGACTCTGATTCTGGGGAACTGAGTTCAATTCCCACTGCAGCTCCTTGTGACTCTGGGCAAGTCACTTAACCCTCCATTGCCCCTGGTACAAAATAAGTACCTGAATATATGTAAACTGCTTTGAATGTAGTTGCAAAAACCTCAGAAAGGTGGTATATCAAGTCCCATTTCCCTTTCCCTATTTGAGATTCTACATGGAATGTTGCTACTATTGAGATTCTAGATGGAATGTTGCTACTATTGAGATTCTGTTGCTACTATTTGATATTCTATATGGAATGTTGCTACTATTTGAAGATTCTACATGGAATTTTGCTAGTGGAGGAGTAGCCTAGTGGTTAGTGCAGCGGACTCTGATTCTGGGGAACTGAGTTCAATTCCCACTGCAGCTCCTTGTGACTCTGGGCAAGTCACTTAACCCTCCATTGCCCCTGGTACAAAATAAGTACCTGAATATATGTAAACTGCTTTGAATGTAGTTGCAAAAACCTCAGAAAGGTGGTATATCAAGTCCCATTTCCCTCCCTTTACAGCCACTGTGTTGCACCTGCTCCATGTGTCCTAGGCAGGAAACACTACAGCAGCACTGTCTGCTCTGAAGGAGATTTCTGGGGAGCTTCAGGCTGAGAGTAGAAAAGTCGCACATGGGGCAGCTTTCAAAGCTATGTGGTGAGTTGTAACTCAAAAGCAATCCACAGATATTTCTATGAAACACTATAAAATAAGTGGTTTTATAAAACTTATAAAAATTGATAAAGAATTCTTTTTGAGCACTGTTCATGCACTTGATAATTTGTTGCCGGAGGTTTTTGCCGATGATGAAGCAATGATCTGTTTAGATCGCTACCGCTCTGTAAAACCCAGTAGGGTCTGAACGTCTTTGAGGCTTTTCCTTCCTTTTTTCATTATTTATATGTTAGTGTTTCATAGTGATATCTGTGGATTGCTTTTGAGTTATAGCTTTGGTACACCCTTTTTTGTTTCTAGATGTGGTGAGCTGCACAGTCTGAGGATACTCTGTCCTGGCTCTGAAAGGACATTGCGCTGGTTCTGAAAGGGAAAGGACATGTCTAGTGCTTTGTTATGAATATTACATTTTAGAATCCACCTTGGCCTTAGGGTAGAATATTAAGAAATAAACCATTTTAGTGGAGGAGTGGCCTAGTGGTTAGAGCACCAGTCTTGCAATCCAGAGGTGGCCAGTTCAAATCCCACTGAGGCTCCTTGTGATCTTGGGCAAGTCACGTAACCCTCCATTGCCTCAGGTACAAACTTAGATTGTGAGCCCTCCTGGGACAGAGAAATATCCAGAGTACCTGAATGTAACTCACCTTGAGCTACTACTGAAAAAGGTGTGAGCAAAATCTAAATAAATAAATAAAGATTCTAGAATTCTAAAGAATAACAAGATTCCATGCAGAATTTCAAAGTGTAGCAACATTCCATGTAGAACCCCAAAGAATAGCAAGATTCCGGAATCCCAAGGAGTGGAAGAGTAGCCTAGTGGTTGCTACTATTTGAGATTCTAGATGGAATGTTGCTAGTGGAGGAGTAGCCTAGTGGTTAGAGCACCCGTCTTGCAATCACAAGGTGGCCCATTCAAATCCCACTGCTGGTCCTTGTGATCTTGGGCAAGTCACTTAACCCTCCATTGCCTGAGGTACAAACTTAGATTGTGAGCCTACTGGGACAGAGAAATATCCAGAGTACCTGAATGTAACTCAACTTAAGCTACTACTAAATAAATAAATAAAGATTCTAGAATTCTAAAGAATAACAAGATTCCATGTAGAATTTCAAAGTGTAGCAACATTCCATGTAGAACCCCAAAGAGTAACAAGATTCTTCGGGATGGAGGAGTGGCCTAGTGGTTAGATTGTGAGCCCTCTTGGGACAGAGAAATATCCAGAGTACCTGAATATAACTCATCTTGAGCTACTACTGAAAAAGGTGTGAGCTAAGTATAAATAAATGTTAAAATCACCCCTTTTTCTACAGGAACTTTTTCCCTGCAAGTTTTGCTTTCGTCACCTCTGACACAGCCCTGCCTAACTTTCCTGCAGGTAAAAGATACGTTATTAGTCTCTGCACCTAATTTCACCCTTATGCAGCGTTTGTAAATTTTACACAACCTCTTTATCTAGGGAAATAACCAAATGCCAAGTTAAGTGGCTTTTAAACATGCCTTGAATCGCTTTCTGTCAACACATTCGTCCTTATCTGCTCAATAATTACCAAAATCATGTTTAAAAGAATGTGCTTGAAACATATTGCACCTCACTTAGGACTGTACGAGAGAGGCAGGCGATATGTGAACAAATAATATCTTTCTATTAAAAGCCACACGCTAGTGACGTTTATCTACTGCTCTGACGTGGTGGGTCTACCAGTCTCTGCCTTTCCATCTCACCTGGAACTGACCCTTCCAACACATGGCCAGTGAAGATACTCTTGCTGAACACAGGCCGATTGTCATTTTGATCCACCACCACAATCTCCAGATCCGTGGGATCTTCTAGGGTAATCCCCTCAAGGTCCACAGCAAAGGCCTTAAGCTGGAAAAACGCACAGAAGAAACTGTTGACTCACCAGAAAGATCACTGCTGAGCAGGACGCAAGGGCTGTGGAGAAGAGGTCAAAACACAGAAGCGCCAAGAGCCTTCAAAAATGGACCAGATCTTTAATTCACAACTACTACTACTACTTAACAGTTCTAAAGCGCTGCCAGGGTTACGCAGCGCTGTACAATTTTAAGGACAATCCCTGCTCAAAGAGCTTACAATCTAATGGACAAATGTAGAGTCAGTCAAGTAGGGGTAGTCAATTTGGGGCATTCTTGATTACATGAAAGGTATAAAGGTTAGGTGCCGAAAGCAATATTGAAGAGGTGGGCTTTGAGCAATGATTTGAAGATGGGTAAGGAGGGGGCTTGGTGTAGGGGCTCAGGAAGTTTATTCCATGCGTAAGGTGATGCGAGGCAGAATGGGCAGGATGTACAAGACAACGTAGGTCAGTCTTGTACATCGATGTGCTTTGAACCCTCTCTGTGTTGCTCTGTGGGAAAGAGATACCTATAAGTGTGTTCAGAGCTTCAGAAGTGTCAGATACCTCCAAGGATAGTGCAGGAACACTAGAAGGAATTCTGTAATTGAGGTGCGTTGCATTATATGCAGAATTACTGACACTGATGTCTGTTCGCACACACAATATTTATTTATTTGTTACATTTGTATCCCACATTTTCCCACCTATTTGTAGGCTCAATGTGGCTTACATAGTACTGGAGAGGTCTTTGCAGGCTCCGGTGTGAACAAATACCGGGTGATGTTGTGGTAAGATCAAGTTCATGTGGCACAGCCACATTAGGGAATCGGAGAACGGAAGAGTTGTGTTATGTCCATTACGTGCTTTAGTTTGGTTGTGTTGCAGAGATTAGGCATTTAAGTTGGATTGGTAGGGTATGCGCCTTTTTAAACAGGTTGGTTTTTAGTGATTTCCGGAAGTTTAGGTGGTCGTACGTAGTTTTCAAGGCTTTTGGTGATGCGTTCCACAGTTGTGTGCTTATGTAGGAAAAACTGGACGCGTAAGTTGTTTTGTATTTAAGTCCTTTGCAGTTTGGATAGTGCAGATTTAGATAAGATCGTGTTGATTCGGATGTATTTCTAATTGGTAAAGTCGATCAAGTCTGTCATGTAACTCGGGGCTTCTCCGTAGATGATTTTGTGAACCAGGGTGCAGATTTTGAAGGCGATGTCAGTATTCACCCTACGTGCTACTCTGTGAGGGGAGGGTACACCTAAGTGGCATAGTGACAGTGCAAAGGGGTGTACACAGGGGCGGAGCATGCATGGGGTGTGGGTGGGGCTACCACTTACCCATATAATTCACACAATACTGTTAGTTATACGCAATGTTGCTACATGTAGCCACACCAGGTACACCAGGTCTATGGCTGCTTAGATTTCAGGCACCCAGTAATAGGTTACACTACTATTTCTATAACGGTTCTGGGTGCTCAAATACCATTTTAGAACAGGCTCTGCCCCCCCCCCCCCCCTGGTACTGGTGTGCCTAAACAGATGTGCCCACTTATACAATTTCCTCCTAAGTGTGGGAGAATTCACATCCCCTGCAGTACTAGCCTCTCCCAGGAGGAGGTGCTGTAGGGCAGTGTTTCCCAAACAGTGTGGCAAGGCACGTTGTCGGGCTGTCACCACAGAAAAATCACCACTGCCTGATGTTCAGAACCAGATCTGCACTCACGGTAGCAGCAAGAGGCTGACCCTCCACAGTTCCTTGTGACTCTGGGCAAGTCACTTAACCCTCCATTGCCCCATGTAAGCCGCATTGAGCCTGCCATGAGTGGGAAAGCGCAGGGTACAAATGTAACAAAAATAAAATAGATACTATTGGAGATTCTACATGGAATGTTGCTACTGTTGGAGATTCTACATGGAATGTTGCTATTCCACTAGCCTGAAACCACTTAAATCTCCCTTATACACAAAACTCTTTGGTAACTTTAATGCTCTTCACATATCCAAAGATGAGAACTATGAGGATGCCCACAGTCTACTTGCCGGAAATACATTTGCCTTAATGATTGCAAAACTCAGCCATACATGTATCTTGTTTCAATACCTTCATAAGTTGACTCATTTTTTGGGGAACCCTCGGACGATACCACTAAAAGGCAATATCATACATTTCTGCCTAGTGGCTCAGCATCTCTTCATAGGGTCTTCCCTCCATAAACTATAAGTGCTGTTTTTAATGCTGTGACAAACAAACTCAAAAAGTGCCAAAATAATATACGTGTTATAAATAAATAAAGAACTCTTAAAAAACTTATCTTGAGTTCTAGTCCATGTCTCGCTGGTGTGATCCACTTAGGCTTCCCCTAAATTGCGCCCGACGCCGCGGGTTTCAAAACTTGCATCAGGGACTCGGGTTAAAGACCCCCTTAGATTCACAGCGATATACAAGCATAGACATCCGAAAACACTGCACTCGAATGTTCTTAAAAGGCGCTATTTAAAGGCTGTAGTACGATGTCGCATCCTAGTGACGTCTCTGTAAAAGAAGTAAGAGCAAAAATCTGGCGCTAGTTAATATATTCACTTCATTGCCCTTACCAAAATAGTTTCTGAAAGAAGAGATAACTGCATTCTGAAAATATATATGTATGTTTTTTTCTTTGTTCATATATAAATTCCAACTACAGGTACATGATGGTAATGTCTCCATATTATAAATAAATGGAGTGAAAAGGAAAAAGGGAAAAAATGGATAATGGATTAAATCATAGAATTCCATTCTACCGATTCATTCAATCCATGAGGATTAGTTGTATGTAGCTTATGTATCCACCATTGTTCTCTCCTAATCAGGGTTGTAGTACGATCCTGTCCTCTAGATTCTGAGGAGGACAGGATCGTACTACAACCCTGATTAGGAGAGAACAATGGTGGATACATAAGCTACATACAACTAATCCTCATGGATTGAATGAATCGGTAGAATGGAATTCTATGATTTAATCCATTATCCATTTTTTCCCTTTTTCCTTTTCACTCCATTTATTTATAATATGGAGACATTACCATCATGTACCTGTAGTTGGAATTTATATATGAACAAAGAAAAAAACATACATATATATTTTCAGAATGCAGTTATCTCTTCTTTCAGAAACTATTTTGGTAAGGGCAATGAAGTGAATATATTAACTAGCGCCAGATTTTTGCTCTTACTTCTTTTACAGAGACGTCACTAGGATGCGACATCGTACTACAGCCTTTAAATAGCGCCTTTTAAGAACATTCGAGTGCAGTGTTTTCGGATGTCTATGCTTGTATATCGCTGTGAATCTAAGGGGGTCTTTAACCCGAGTCCCTGATGCAAGTTTTGAAACCCGCGGCGTCGGGCGCAATTTAGGGGAAGCCTAAGTGGATCACACCAGCGAGACATGGACTAGAACTCAAGATAATTTTTTTAAGAGTTCTCTATTTATTTATAACACGTATATTATTTTGGCACTTTTTGAGTTTGTTTGTCACAGCATTAAAAAACAGCACTTATAGTTTATGGAGGGAAGACCCTATGAAGAGATGCTGAGCCACTAGGCAGAAATGTATGATATTGCCTTTTAGTGGTATCGTCCGAGGGTTCCCCAAAAAATGAGTCAACTTATGAAGGTATTGAAACAAGATACATGTATGGCTGAGTTTTGCAATCATTAAGGCAAATGTATTTCCGGCAAGTAGACTGTGGGCATCCTCATAGTTCTCATCTTTGGATATGTGAAGAGCTATTCCACTAGCAACATTCCATGTAGAAGGCTGCGCAGGCTTCTGTTTCTGTGAGTCTGACATCCTGCACATACGTGCAGGACGTCAGACTCACAGAAGCAGAAGCCTGCGCAGCCACATTGGTGATCTGCAAGGGCTGACTTCTACATGGAATGTTGCTAGTGGAATAGCAACATTCCATGTAGAATCTCAAATAGTAGCAACAGTGGAGGAGTGGCCTAGGTTAGGGTGGTGGACTTTGGTCCTGGGGAACTGAGTTCAATTCCCACTTCAGGCACAGGCAGCTCCTTGTGACTCTGGGCAAGTCACTTAACCCTCCATTGCCCCATGTAAGCCTCATTGAGCCTGCCATGAGTGGGAAAGCACTGGGTACAAATGTAACAAAAATAAAATAGATACTATTGGAGATTCTACATGGAATGTTGCTACTATTGGAGATTCTACATGGAATGTTGCTATTCCAATAGCAACATTCCATGTAGAAGGCTGCGCAGGCTTCTGTTTCTGTGAGTCTGATGTCACGTCAGACTCACAGAAGCAGAAGCCTGCGCAGCCACATTGGTGATCTGCAAGGGCCGACTTCTACATGGAATGTTGCTAGTAGCAACAGTGGAGGAGTGGCCTAGTGGTTAGAGAGGTGGACTTTGGTCCTGAGGAACTGATTTCGGTTCCCACTTCAGGCACAGGCAGCTCCTTGTGACTCTGGGCAAGTCACTTAACCCTCCATTGCCCCATGTAAGCCGCATTGAGCCTGCCATGAGTGGGAAAGCGCTGGGTACAAATGTAACAAAAATAAAATAGATACTATTGGAGATTCTACATGGAATGTTGCTACTATTGGAGATTCTACATGGAATGTTGCTATTCCACTAGCAACATTCCATGTAGAAGGCTGCGCAGGCTTCTGTTTCTGTGAGTCTGACGTCCTGCACGTACGTGCAGGACGTCAGACTTACAGAAGCAGAAGCCTGCGCGGCCACATTGGTGATCTGCAAGGGCCGACTTCTACATGGAATGTTGCTAGTGGAATAGCAACATTCCATGTAGAATCTCAAATAGTAGCAACAGTGGAGGAGTGGCCTAGTGGTTAGGGTGGTGGACTTTGGTCCTGGAGAACTGAGGTACTGAGTTCGATTCCCACTTCAAGCACAGGCAGCTCCTCTTCTGACTCTGGGCAAGTCACTTAACCCTCCATTGCCCCATGTAAGCCGCATTGAGCCTGCCATGAGTGGGAAAGCGCAGGGTACAAATGTAACAAAAATAAAATAGATACTATTGGAGATTCTACACGGAATGTTGCTACTATTGGAGACGCACATACAGAAACTTGATCAGATCATTCAGCAAGCAACGCTGCGCGGCCGAGAAGAGGACTTCGGCTGGCGGGGGTTGGGGTCCCCCGCCAGCAAAGGTACGTGACGGCGGCGGGGGAGGGTTGGCGGTGGGAAGGGGGGGAGTTGAGGGTCTTGGTAAGGGGGTCCAGGGCCAAATCTACAGGGGCCCATGCCCCCATGGCCCCATGCTAGCTATGCCCCTGGTTGGGTGCAGTAGTGGCAGAACTCTCTGGCAAACACAAGCATCACCTCCAGCAGCAAACAAGGGAACTTGAGTTGACTGTCTACACTGCATGGACCTTACCTTCTACTCTGTTTATATATCCAGGCAGTCTGCAGGGAGGAACTGTGGGGGTGAGACAGAGGGAGGAAACCCTGAATACTCAGGAGCAGGTGTAGAGGAGTGGCCTAATGGTTAGTATGGGTTGTAGACTTAGGGAACTGGGTTCAGTTCCCACTGCTGACCCTCCACAGCTCCGTGTGACTCTGGGCAAGTCACCCAACCCTCTGTTGCCCCAGATACAACAGTATTACATAGACTGTGAGCCCAACAGGGACAGACTCTGAGCACACCACCCGTACTCTCGTCCACGCTCTCATTACCTCTCGCCTTGACTACTGCAACCTACTCCTTACTGGCCTCCCACTTAGCCATCTATCCCCTCTTCAATCTATTCAGAACTCTGCTGCACGTCTTATATTCCGCCTGAACCGATATACTCATATCACCCCTCTTCTCAGGTCACTTCACTGGCTTCCAATCAAATACCGCATACAGTTCAAGCTTCTCCTTCTTACCTACAAATGTACTCAATCTGCAGCCCCTCATTACCTCTCTACCCTCATTTCCCCTTACGTTCCCGCCCGTAACCTCCGCTCACAGGACAAATCCCTCCTCTCAGTACCCTTCTCCACCACCGCCAACTCCAGGCTCCACTCATTCTGCCTCGCCTCACCCTATGCTTGGAATCAACTTCCTGAGCCCTTACGCCAGGACCCCTCCCTACCCATCTTCAAATCCTTGCACAAAGCCCACCTCTTCAATGTTGCTTTTGGCACCTAACCTTTATACCTTTCAGGAAATCTAGACTGCCCCTATTTGACTAACTGTACATTTGTCCTTTAGATTGTAAGCTCCTTTGAGCAGGGACTGTCCTTTTATGTTAAATTGTACAGCGCTGCGTAACCCTAGTAGCGCTTTAGAAATGTCAAGTAGTAGTAGTAGTAGGGAGGAAACCCTGAACACTCAGGAGCAGGTGTAGAGGAGTGGCCTAATGGTTAGTATAGGTTGTAGACTTGGGGAACTGGGTTCAGTTCCCACTGCTGACCCTCCACAGCTCCGTGTGACCCTGGGCAAGTCACCCAACCCTCTGTTGCCCCAGATACAACAGTACTACATAGACTGTGAGCCCTACAGGGACAGACTCAGTACTGGTAAAGTGAAACTGTAAACCACTTAGGTCTCAGGCTCAGCAGTATGTAAATACTGAAATGAATGAATGAAGGTGAGGAGCTGGGGCAATGTGTCCTCATAAAAACAAAAGAAAACACTTTTCTCTGTATTACGACTCGGAGGAGAAGGGTGAAACTTTCATTGATACCTTGTTTTTGTTTTCCAATACGAGTCTTTTCCGTGTCTACAATGAGTGCTCATGGAGGCCAGGGCATCACACAGCCATTTTATTAATGAAAGATTGGACTTGAAAAGGTTGTAAGACACCTTATTAGGGGAAGGTGAAGGACTGCTGGCAGGGGATGAGCTCTTGGTGTCTTCCGTCCTAACCTCTTTCAGTAGGAGGCGCTGTTGAGCAGTGGTTCTCAACCCATTCCTCGAGGACCGCCTGGCCAATCAGGTTTTCAAGCTGTCCATGATGAATATGCGTGAAAGATTTGCATGCAGTGGAGGAAGTGCATACTAACATATCTCATGCATATTCGTTGCGATATCCTGAAAAGCCGGCCAGACGGTTCCTGAAGAATGGGTTGAGAAGCAAAGGAGTGCTGTGTTCAGGGGAGCTCAAAGTTCCTGCAGTCCCAAGCCACTCCTACAGATGGTGCTGTAGAGAATGGTGCAAGCACTTTTACACTAGTTGAGATGGAGAATGGCAGTGAGCAGAAGTGAATTTAGTTCTCACTCACTAAAATGTCAGGAAGTATTTTTTTCACAGAAAGGGTGGTAGATACTTGGAATGCGCTCCAACGGGAGGTGGTGGAGATGAAAAGGGTTACTATCCCAATGGGGCGAAGCTACCATCTGTGGGATTATGACTGAATGCCTCTACTGATGATGTGTCGTTGTGGAGATGAAAAGGGTAATAGAATTCAAACACGCGTGGGATAAACACAAAGGAATCCTGTAACAGAATTCAAACACGCGTGGGATAAACATAAAGGAATCCTATTCAGAAGGAATGGATCCTAAGGAGCTTAGCCGAGATTGGGTGGCAGAGCCAGCTGGTGGTGGGAGACGAGGATAGTGCTGGGCAGACTTATACGGTCTGTGCCAGAGCCGGTGGTTGGGAGGAGGGGATAGTGCTGGGCAGACTTATACGGTCTGTGCCAGAGCCGGTGGTGGGAGGCGGGGATAGTGCTGGGCAGACTTATACAGTCTGTGCCAGAGCCAGTGGTGGGAGGCGGGGCTGGTGGTTGGGAGGCGGGGATAGTGCTGGGCAGACTTACACGTTCTGTGCCCTGAAAAGGACAGGTACAAATCAAGGTAAGGTATACACAAAAAGTAGCACATATGAGTTTGTCTTGTTGGGCAGACTGGATGGACCATGCAGGTCTTTTTCTGCCATCATTTACTATGTTACTATGTTACTATGTTTAGAAGGAATGGATCCACAGAAGCTTAGTGGAGATTGGGTGGCAACACTGGTAATTGGGAAGCAAAGCCAGTGCTGGGCAGACTTCTAGGGTCTGTGCCCTGAAAATGGCAAGGACAAATCCAGGACAGGTATACATATAAAGTATCACATACAATGAGTTTATCTTGTTGGGCAGGCTGGATGGACCGTACAGGTCTTTATCTGCTGTCACCTCATATGTTACTACTGAATCTTGACTTTAATGGGCACATGTATGGCTCCTGTCATGATTGGTTGTTCTGTGTGTCTTAAGTGTCAAGCCACTAATCAGTTCAGCCTGAGAACAACTTCAAAGACAAAAGAAAACCCTATAATCACACCACTGCATAGAAGGGTAGGGAGGGACCGAGGGGTGCAAACCAGAAGAAACATGAAGGCAGTGAGGTACACATCATTCCTAAAAGGCCCAAACTTGGTTCCCCCATTACCTTGAAGTGATCGTTCTTCTCTCGGTCCAGCATGGTGTTCAGGTACACCACACCCGTGGTCTTATTAATGGAGAAGATACCACGCGGTTCCTCATCTACCCCTGGACCCTTGATGCTGTACAAAATGCTTCCGTGCTTCCTTTTATCAGACTTTATCTGTCGGGGGGGGAGAGAGAGAGAGAGAAAAGAAAGTTTTGTATGTGAGCCTGAGACAGGTCAGGAGACGGCAGGTGATCAGAAAACCTGTATTAGAGGTAAAGTAAGTGGAATGAAAATCTGGACCCCATATCTACTCAGGCATCAGTGAGGGGAGACTCTGGAAGGCAATATCCAGGGTAACACCAGCAAGTGAGGATCTGGGACTGGGCTGGGGCCAGAGTTACACCAGTGGCAGGAGATTCTGAGGGGAGGGGGTATTACCTGGACCAGTGCCAGTGGGATCTTTTTGTAGTTTTCAGACACACTAATTGGAGGAATGACCCAGGCTCTTTTTATCCTTTTCAGCCCATCTGCTGCCGCGTCCTGTTGATGCCATGGGTTCAAGAGAGGAAGTCCATCATTCACAGGGAGGCTCCAGACCTGAGAGAAGAGATATAGTGATGAAATGGGTAATGTTCAAAGACGTAGGAGCAGGGGCGTAGCCAGACTTCGGCAGGATGGGGGTTCAGAGCCTGAGGTGAGGGGGCATATTTTAGCCCCCCCCCCGGTGCCACTGAGCCCCCGCCACCATTTTTGACCCCCCCCCCCCGTGCCAACCCTTTCAACCCTTTTCCCGCCGCTGCCAACCCTCCCCCGCTGCCGCCCTTGGGTACCTTTGCTGGCTGGGGTCCCCAACCCCCGCCAGCCAAAGTCCTCTTCTCCGGCACGACCGCGTTGCTGATCTGCAAGGGCAGGCTTCTGTTTCTGTGAGTCTGACATCCTGCACGTACGTCAGACTCACAGAAACAGAAGCCTGCCCTTGCAGATCAGCAACGCGGCCACACCGGAGAAGAGGACTTCAGCTGGCGGGGGTTGGGGACCCCCGCCAGCAAAGGTACCTGATGGCGGGGGAGGGTTGGCGGCGGGAGGGGGGGTCGAAGGGGTTGGCGGCAGGGGGGGCAGGGCCAAATCTATGGAGGCCCATGCCCCCGTGGCCCCACGTAGCTATGCCCCTGCTTAGGAGCTCTTTTCCTAAAGATTAGCCCATGTTATTTTATTTCTATGGACCCTGCTACAGATATATATATATATATATATATATATATATATATATATATATATATATATATATATATATATAAAATGTGCTAATCTTAGTAAAAGACAGACAGGGACATTCCTGGTGGGAAGCAGTAGAAATCAATGCCCATAACTTACAGGACAATTTTCAAACTGTCTGCATTGAGATACAGTTGGGGGTATTTTTAACCCATGGGCTCTGCCCCAGTTTTCAAATGTATGCCATTTATATTTAGCTCACACTGTTTCGTTGATGGCTTCACTCGATTTCCATTCTGCATTTCTCTGTTCCCAGACGGCTTTACACTCTCAGAGCTTGAGATTTACTAACGTCTAGTCTAGTGCCAGGGCACTCAACTCACGTGTGCTATTTACTGCCCTGAATCCATTTCTGGAATGAGACCGCTTTCTTATGACATAGTAGCACACTTCAGTAAACCCAGCCCCAGTTTGTACCCTGGGGTAATGTGAGATAAAGCGATTCTCCTAAGATCCATCTGTGGCGGAACTGGGATGTGTGCAGGCAACCCCCCCCCCCCCCAAAAAAAACTGGTTCCTTTTCTCGTTTTTCCCAAATAGTTCCCTATCTTGGGGTGTTTCCACTTTATTTGCAATTTGATGTACTGCTATTTGGAATACCATCATGATGGTTTAAAATATCATCTATATAAATAAAATCCCCCCTCAAACGTTCTGAAGCTCACTCCGTGGCAGTGAAGCACTGAACTCCTGTACTCTTGGTAGGCTAGGCTATGAGGACCACTCACCTTCACTCATAGACCCGCCCTCAGCCTCGCCCCATCTGCACATAAAAAGCAACCTCAATGTTCTAAGCTTTGTGGCTTCAGGGTTCGTAAGTTCGAAGCTCTGTAACCACTTTTACAAACCATCTAACTCTGCCCCACCCTCACGTCAAAACGTTATGACGTCGAGGGCGGGTCATAATGACCACAACTACACAAAGCTAGGAAGCCCATTGTTTGATCTCTCTTTTCACTCCCCAACGCAGCCGTCATTCCCATACACTGTAAACCAAGAATGCGTCGCCCCCCCCAAAATCCAACCCCCCCTCTCTCACAGATGCCCGTGCACGTCACCCCCCTCCAAAAACGCCAAACCACTCCCATCTCTCTCTTACTCATGCTTCCACCCACGCAACGCCCCTCCGCTCCCCGACATAGGCCCCGCTCATCCCCGGTACGTGCACGTCGGCCCCCCCTCCAAAATTGGCAACCCCCCTCTACTACCCTCCCCTCCTCTTACTGGAGTCCCAGCCGCAGAAGTGAAGGGCAAGGTAGTTCGGAGATTCTGCTGCCTTCCGTTCTGTTCGCTATGAGCTCTGTGCCCTGATTGTCTGGTCCCGCCCTCATTTCCTGTTTCTGCAAGGGCGGGACCAGACAATCAGGGCACAGAGCTCATAGCGAACAGAACGGAAGGCAGCAGAATCTCCGAACTACCTTGCCCTTCACTTCTGCGGCTGGGACTCCGGTAAGAGGAGGGGAATGTAGTAGAGGGGGGTTGCCAATTTTGGAGGGGGGGGGTCGACGTGCACGTACCGGGGATGGGCGGGGCCTATGTCGGGGAGCGGAGGACCTTGCTAGCGCCCGTTTCATTTGTGCCTGAAACGGGCCTTCATTACTAGTTATAGATAAATCAAGGAAGGAAATACAATTCCATCTAGGATAGATACAGGAAACAATTGTTGAGTGTCTCAGGCCCAATATGGAAGATAAAACAATGAAGCAGACCTTGTAAAAAAACAATATCTTTATTAGTAGATTAAAAGCCCCCAGAAATTCAACATAAAATGTCCGACATGGCCATGTTTCGCCAGTATAAAAATGGCTGCATCAGGGGCAGTGGGTCAAGATTCTGGGAACAGTCTCTCAAAAACAACGCTGTGGTTATAGGCTTTTACATATTGGATCTGGCGGACCAACTGCCTTGTTATTTTTTGATTCCAATATACCCCAAGAAAACACAATGACTGTAACAACCCACACTAGTCAACTTGACACATTAATCTGTACGTTAGCGTGCGGTAAATCACTTTACGCACATCAGAAATAATTTTCAGGTACACTAATGAACCAGATATACGTCCCAGTGGGAGGGAGAGGATTTGAACCCTGGCTTCCCTGGTTCTTAGCCTGCTGCTCTGATCACCAGGGCATTTCTGCAACGCATGGTCTTTTGCGGGGCAGCCGAGAGGGGGGAGGGCAGGGGGGAAAAAATTCCCCGGGCCCGGGCCTCCAGGGGGGGCCCGGGGCCACAGTCCCACCCGCCCGCCCTCGGCTCTGTCAACTGTCCGCCACTGGGCTGGGCCCCCTCCATTCAAATCACAGTGCCTCACCACCTCGGTCCATGTCAAAGTGCAGCAGCGGCAGTCTGCAGATTGCCTCCCTTCGGGCCTTCCCTCCCTGTGTCCCGTCCTCGTCTGATGTAACTTCCACAAGTGCGGGACACAGGGAGGGAAGGCCCGAAGGAAGGGAGGCGATCTGCAGACTGCCGCTGCTGCGCTTTCACATGGAGTGAAGTGAGGCGCTGTGATTTGAATTCAGGGGGCCGGCCCGGTGGTGGACGGAGGGGGGCGGGTGGAGGGGGGCATCAGCGGCGACGACGGCCTCGGGGGGGAGTGCGACGGCAACAACCTCGGGGGCCCCGGAGGCGGCTTTGCCCGAGGCCTGGCCCAGTCTCTCGGCGGCCCTGGTCTTTTGCTTTGAAACTTTCCACCCTAAACATGTCTCTGAAACTGCTCTGAAGGTGCCTAAAAGTCTGAGCATCATAGAACAGTGCACAGATATTGCCACATCCATCACTTTGAAAAGCGACCTTTTCATTTGAAAGAATGTCTGGGCATTGGCAGTCTATCACCTCACCCTCAGCTTACAGCTCAGCAGTCAAGAAAGCAAACAGGAATGAGTCAGAAAGGAACAGAAAATAGAACAAAGAATATTACAATGCCTCGGTTTACATCCACACCCAAGTGTGCTCAATGTCAAAAAAACGATATAGAGGATCTGGATCTGGGGTTTTCAACCCAGTCCTCGGGACACACCCAGCCGGTCAGATTTTTCAGGATACCCACATTGAATATGCGTGAGAGATTTGCATACAATGGAGGCAGTGCCTGCAAATGTATTTCATCTGGATATCTTGAAAAATAGACTGGGTTAAACCTCCCTGAGCTAGATAAAGGGGGTGAAGAAAGGCTAATCTTCCTTCTTTAAACCTCCTAAATAGATTACAGCCAGGTGTGGGTATATCCCAGTCATGAGACTCGTTGAGCCACGTGTCTATAATTTATGTATTTATGTATTTATTTGTTGCATTTGTATCCCACATTTTCCCACCTATTTGCAGGCTCAATGTGGCTTACATAATACCGTGATGGCGATCGCCAATTCCGGTATGAGAAATACAGAGTGGTAATTGCAATAAGGATCATAAGTGATAGAGTACATTGGGTAGTCAAGGAGGAAGGGTTAAGTTTTGTCCAGTTCTTGTATGAGTTTCGTTGTGTTGTGGGGTTCCGGTGTTTAGGTTGGGTTGTTGTGGTATGCCTTGGTTACAATGTCCAAGTCAATTTCTACCATCAGGAATTGTGTTGCCTAGACCAGTGGTTCCCAAACCTGGTCCTGGAGGCACCCCGGCCAGTCAGGTTTTCAGGATATCCACAATGGATATTCATGCAAGAGATCTGAAGAATGCACTGCTTCCACCTCATGCAAATCTATCTCATGAATATTTATTGTGGATATCCTGAATACCTGACTGGCTGGGGTGCCTCCAGGACCAGGTTTGGGAACCAACTGGCCTAGACTGGGAACATTTGTACTTACGGTCTTCCAGCATGGATTTCGTAGTTTTTATTCCCGTCTCCCCTTTCTTTGCTGATGGCTGATTTAAGATGTCTCCTTTTATTTTTTTCTGCTATTGTGAAAAGCCTTCCTGCTTACATCAGGTTTGGAGCGGTGTATTAAAGCTGCTTATGTGATGCCGGCCTCTCTTCTCCCTCACCATGAACAGGTAGAATTTCCGAAAAAGCTATAATGTTGACCATGAGTTTGTCTCTCTCCTAAAAGTTGGAACTCAAGTCTCTGCATTTCAGAGGTGCTGTTTCTAGCTCTTTTTTCACTATATACTATGGGGCAGCCAGCTTTGGAACGCTCTGCCAAGATCCATCTGAACAATCAACGACCATCTATCATTCAGAAAAATGTTGAAGACCCATCTCTTCAAGAAAGCTTACCCTAATGACCCAACTTAACTTTTTAAGCCCACCCACATGATTCCTGCCCCAACGATTATTATACCTTTGACCACGTCTCGCAATCTCCTTATGCTCATTCCTCAATCTCTTCCTCTCCATCCTTCCTACTCCTTACCCCTCCCGATCTCTTCTCCTTTTGCTCATCCTATCTTTGTTTACCTCTCCATGTTCAATTTACATATCCTCAAAACCCCACTACTACTATGTTTACTACAACTTGTAACATTCTCCTTCAAGACTTTGTAATTCTATTTATAATGTAAGCCGCATTGAACCTGCTACGTGTGGGAAAGTGCGGGGTACAAATGTAATTAATAATAATAATAATAATAATAACGGGGTCGATACTCAAAGCGATTTACGCTTCCGGCCATTTAAATTGCCCGTGGGAGGCACTTCACCGTCTAGCACTACTGCATATTGCCATAGATCGTTAAAGTGAAAGCCGGCTATTTTGTGGGCAGTCCGGGGGTAGAATTAGGCGGTTAATTGCCAGAATTCAGTACTTAACCAGCTGAGTTAACCGGATTGCATAAAACTCAGTCCAATCTTTATGCGGTGTCGCTTAGGCAGCAAAGGAGGTGCTTTTACTAAGACACGAAGGTGCCTACGTGCGTACAAGACGTGTCAAATTAGAGGTACCACCCAGCTACCACATGCCCCAGGCAGTAATTCTAATTCTGACACGCATCCAAAACGCGCGGCAGAAAATAATTTCTATTTTCTATTGTGTGGCGCAAACCCAGGTTAACGCTAAGTCAACAGGTCGTGGTAAGGTCTCGGGCCCAAAATGGATGGGTGCTGATTTTTATTTTGCCGCATGTCCAGTGGCGTAGCAAGGGAGGGGCGGTGGGGGTGGTCCGCCCCAGGTGCATGCTGCTGGAGGGTGCAGAGAGCAGCCGCGCGTCTGTCGGCTACACTGATTCCCTGGTCCCTCTGCCCCAGAACAGGTTACTTCCTGTTCTGGAGCAGAGGGAGCAGGGAGCCAGTGGGGGGGGGGCTTGATCCGCCGGGGAGGGGTGTCATTGCGCCAGGGGGGGTGTCGTGCTGCACCCTGGGGGGACGGATGCTGCTGCACCTGGGGGGGGGGGGGGTGCGCAGCGACGATCCACCCCGGGTGGCAGCCAACCTAGGATCGCCACTGCGCATGTCCATTTTCGGCAAAAAAGGCCTTCTTTGCAGGCGAGCTGAAAAATGGACCTGCGTGCATCCAACACACACGTCTACACCATTTTTCATTTTGCAGGCCATTTTTCGAGATGCCTTATTAAAAAGGACTCCTAAGTGCTGAATGTCGCACTTAACCACATAAGAGATAGGCGGCTGCGTAAACCCAGATATTCAATGCTAGTTCCCGGACATTGCCTGAAATTAAATATCCAGGGATAAAGCCGGCAATGGCTAAAAGAATGCTTCCCAACTGAAAATCTACCCCGTGTTGTCATATATGAGCATGTTAATTCCCCGAAATTGTGATTTGGGTGGCCTGCAGACGAATTGCAAAACAGATTTCGAAAATACTGATTTGGACGTTTTTGTGAGAAAAATGTCGAAATGCTGCCTTATGCCGCTCTTTCGAAAATGAGCCCCACAGTGTAAGAAACAGACCTTGCTAGAGGGCTTATCTCCCATTGTTTGCTCTGTCTCTAATGACTCCCTTAGATGCTCAAATTTCTGAATGAAGCATAATTCACAGAAGCCCTTGAGCCAAAACAGCAGATATAATCGTTTTAGGACACTCTGGTATGCAAGTTCTTTGTGAGCTTAGGAAGGAGAATTTCTGAAGCTTGAGCTGAGTATCGCATTGCCTTGGCCTCTTGCAGACACTCATTCATGGATGCGAAATGATCCTATTATGAGAATCGTCTATCAAGTGTGTTGAATTGCCCATGTGAGCTCTTTGTGAGTGTATGTAACCTTATGAAGGATCCCACCCGATCCTGTCCTCCTTGTCTGCATTGTCCTGAGATAATGGCAGACTACTTTGAGAGTTAATTCACTGGTCTCCATGCCTCACTCCATATAGTTGATGCAGAGCGAGAGCTGTAGGATCCCTGTTGGGTTGTGTTTTCTTGTCCTGCTGGCTCTGATGAACTTATATCAACACTACTTCTGGATCCTTATTCCACAGCTGAATAAAGGCTGTTAGGAACCAAGAAATGGACTTTTTTGTTGGCATGCTGTTGAGCAGATGATGATCCTAGCAGAGCTTAGTCTCCATCCGGTGCTGGTGCTGAAGGTCCCATTGCTAGATATCTTTCAGCCAGGCTCCTATTGATGCATTTCCAGTCTGCCTTTCTTAGCTATCCATCTTGTTCTCTATCAGTTACAGGAATATTATGATTCCTCTATCTTCCTGATCAGCAGCATGGGTTCTGCTCTTCCCCTCATGCCTCGTATCTATTCTTTGTTATGGCCATACAATGAGTTTAATGCTACTCGTATTTCATAGGATGTTCAGGGTTGCAGTTACTTCCTACTGTAGTGTGTGAGCAATGCATTGTGTGTAATGTAGTCCAGCATATGACTGCAGCAGGGGCGTAGCCAGACACCCAACTTCGGGTGGGCCTGGGCCCAAGAACTCTGCCTTGTCCCACAAGTGATTTGGTCTCTCCCTCTCTCACCTGCATGTCATATGGTCTCTCAAATGTCCCCCCTTCCCCACATACCTTTTAAATAGCAGATTTTCACCAGCAACAAGCAGCAACTAATACACACTGCTCATGTTGGCCCCACAGCCTTCTCTCTGATGCAAAATCTTGTTTCTGCATAGGCGGGAATACATCAGAGGGAAAGCTGTGTGGCCGGTGAAAGCAGTATCAGTCGCTGCTCACTGCAGGTGAAGATCTGCTATTTAAAAGGTATACAGGAGGGACAGTTGTTGGGAGTTTTCGGCTGGTGGGGCTTGGGGATCCCTGCCAGCCACATCACAGGTGTGCTGCAACTGAGGGGACCTGAACTCAAAGTGGATGGGCCTAGGCCCACCCAGGCCCACCCTTGGCTACGCCACTGGACTGCAGTCATTCTTGCTCAGTGTGCAAGCTTTATTCTATTAGATTGTAAGCTCTTTGAGCAGGGACTGTCTTTCTTCTATGTTTGTGCAGCGCTGCGTATGCCTTGTAGCGCTATAGAAATGCTAAATAGTAGTGGTAGTAGTAGTATTCCTTGTAGCTTTTCCTCTACCCGAGCCTCCCCCTTTCTCTCAGCTGAGCTGGAGTCTCTTATCTTTCCACTGTCTTTTCCTGATTGACTTCACAATCCAGGGGTGGACTGACCATTTGGGCCCAGAGGCTCTGCCTGGATGCCCAGATGCCCGGCGTGCTGCTGGTGATATAGTGGCTTCAGCGGGGTGGGGGGTGCGGGGAACATGTTCTTTCCTACCTGGTCTGCTGGGCTGCCAATATTCCCCCCACCCGGCACCACTGTACAGTGATACCTCGGTTTTCGTCGATAATCCTTCCGAAAACAATCAGCGAAATCCTAAACCGACGAAAACCGAGACAATTATTTCCATATGAATCAATGTAAATCCAATTAATTCGTTCTAGACACTCCAAAATACATACCAAAAACACATTTTATAGAGAATAAATATAGTCCCATGATGGAGCTAAAGGGAAAGGGTTAACTTATTGGCAAGGGAAACACTTAAAAGGGACAATGAGATTTGAGCACATGTGATTTTATCTTACGTGCGTTGCGTCAGACGCGCGGGGTGATGCTCATACGAGAAACAATGCCACAGTGAGCAGGAGAACGCGTGGGTCACCCTTTGTTTTCGCAAAATTAGCAGCGAGGTCACGTGGGCACGCCGACGAAATCCGAGACAAATTTTTCACGGAAAAAAATCAACGAAAACCAAAACCGACGATAACTGAAGTCAACGAAAACCGAGGTATTACTGTATTTTAGAAACAGCGGCTGAGACTCCCTGCGGAAGTCTCGTGAGACTGTCGAGATCGTCGAGACTACCGTGGGAAGTCTCGGCCGCCATTTTGAAATCATGGCAGCGCCAGCAGGTGGGGGAATAGTGGCAGCACAGTGGGCAGCAAAGAACATGCCCCCTCGAAGAGGCCACTAGACTTCATAAGTACATAAGTACATAAGTAGTGCCATACTGGGAAAGACCAAAGGTCCATCTAGCCCAGCATCCTGTCACCGACAGTGGCCAATCCAGGTCAAGGGCACCTGGCACGCTCCCCAAACGCAAAAACATTCCAGACAAGTTATACCTAAAAATGCGGAATTTTTCCAAGTCCATTTAATAGCGGTCTATGGACTTGTCCTTTAGGAATCTATCTAACCCCTTTTTAAACTCCGTCAAGCTAACCGCCCGTACCACGTTCTCCGGCAACGAATTCCAGAGTCTAATTACACGTTGGGTGAAGAAAAATTTTCTCCGATTCGTTTTAAATTTACCACACTGTAGCTTCAACTCATGCCCTCTAGTCCTAGTATTTTTGGATAGCGTGAACAGTCGCTTCACATCCACCCGATCCATTCCACTCATTATTTTATACACTTCTATCATATCTCCCCTCAGCCGTCTCTTCTCCAAGCTGAAAAGCCCTAGCCTTCTCAGCCTCTCTTCATAGGAAAGTCGTCCCATCCCCACTATCATTTTCGTCGCCCTTCGCTGTACCTTTTCCAATTCTACTATATCTTTTTTGAGATACGGAGACCAGTACTGAACACAATACTCCAGGTGCGGTCGCACCATGGAGCGATACAATGGCATTATAATATCCGCACACCTGGACTCCATACCCTTCCTAATAACACCCAACATTCTATTCGCTTTCCTAGCCGCAGCAGCACACTGAGCAGAAGGTTTCAGCGTATCATCGACGACGACACCCAGATCCCTTTCTTGATCCGTAACTCCTAACGCGGAACCTTGCAAGACGTAGCTATAATTCGGGTTCCTCTTACCCACATGCATCACTTTGCACTTGTCAACATTGAACTTCATCTGCCACTTGCACGCCCATTCTCCCAGTCTCGCAAGGTCCTCCTGTAATCGTTCACATTCCTCCTGCGACTTGACGACCCTGAATAATTTTGTGTCATCACAAACTTGGATATTTTTTGGCCATAATGGAACAAAGCAAAAACATTTTGGTCTAGACCTGTTTCAATCACAAAAAGGTGCCCTAAATTCAGTGGCGGACCAGGGGCATGTGGGGGGTGGGGGGGGGGGGGAGGGTTCCGCTCCTGCTGCTTCGTGGGTCCTGAAATTTTTACCTTGTTCCGCAGGCTGTGCCTTCCTGCAACCTCCACCCCCGCCGGGCTGCCGCCACTGCGAGTCTGCCAGAGAAGCAACGGGGTGGTGGCAATTTGGGGTCTCTCTGCACTACCTGTGACTGCCAACCCCGCCCCTTTGAGGTCACTTCTAGTTCTGGAGCAGAGCCAGCAGCCACAGGTAATTAAGCCCCACGATCTTAATATTTTTATTTTATCCTGTACCTTGGCTTTTATTAAGCAACGGTAAGCCCAATATGGGGTGCTGGAGTACCACCAGGCTACTGCAGCACCCTGGCGGTATTTCCCATCTCTAGTACACCGCCATTTTCGGTGCTACAAAAATGTATTTATTTTTGTAGCGCCGGAGTGTACCTGGCAGTAATCACTGCCTGGTTACTGCTGGAGGAGTAGGCTAGTGGTTAGTGCAGTGGACTTTGATCCTGGGGAACTGGGTTTGGTTTCCACTGCAGAACCTTGTGACTCTGGGCAAGTCACTTAACCCTCCATTGCCCCTGGTACAAAATAAGTACCTGAATATATGTAAACTGCTTTGAATGTAGTTGCAAAAACCACAGAAAGGTAGTATATCAAGTCCCATTTCCCTTTCCACCACCTCAATGGCTCACCCCCAAAATGGCCACGCGGCAAGTGTTTTACTTGCCACAAGGCCATTTCCTACAGGAAGGCGAGACTTTCCTTTTACCAACTGCGGTAAAGGAGGCCTCAGCGCGTATGTAAAACATCCGCTGATGCCATCCCCAGCCCCCTTTTGCCGCAGCTTGATAAAAGGGGCCCTCGGTGTGCTAAGTTGTTGGGCAGACTGGATGGACTGTACAGCTCTTTATCTGCCGTCATCTACTACGTTACTGTATGTTACTATTTTACTAAGCATGCATTATGGCTGAGCACACCTTAGTAAAAGGGCCCCTTAATTTTTTTGCATGGGGGGGGGGGGGGGAAGGCGGTTATCAGTGTTTAACAGTTAAAACCTACAGTCAGAAGCCCATAAGTACTACTACTAATAGCATTTATATAGCGCTACCAGACGCACGCAGCGCTGTACATATAAGTACATAAGTATTGCCACACTGGGAAAGGCCAAAGGTCCATCAAGCCCAGCATCCTGTTTCCAACAGTGGCCAATCCAGGTCACAAATACCCGGCAAGATCCCAAAAATGTACAAAAACATTTTATACTGCTCCTATCCCATGACTCTCCAATTTCCTCTGGAGTCGGTACTTTGTTAAACACCTTTTGAAAATCCAGATACACAATACTGACCTTTATCCACATGTTTGTTCACCCCTTCAATGAAGTGTAGCGGATTGGTGAGGCAAGATCTCCCTTCACTAAATCCATGTTGGCTTTGTCTCATTAATCCATGCTTTTGAATATGCTCTGTGATTTTGTTCTTAATAATAATCTCAACCATTTTGCCCGGCACCGACGTCAGACTCAATACAGAAAATGTGGAAAGAACTGTTAAGTTGAAAGACAGCCTGGATGTTAAACATAAGGCACTAACCCAGAACTAACCCATCTGGAGAAATTGCCTCCTGAGAGAATATTTTTCAGGTTCATAACACTGTGCCAGAAGTCTTAAGATCAGAATACTAGAAAGGAAATTCAGAATTATTCATGACTAAAACGATCAGACAGTTTAAAACAAAAATAAAAGACTTAACGAACCCCGAGCTTTCTCCCTCATTATACAATATGATGCAAAACAAATGAAACTTATATCTTGCAAGTTACCAGAATGGTCTTATGTGGCATTTCTAGATAAACAAATAGACCAGAATCAACCAGAAAAGTGTTTTGGATAAAAAGGAAAGATCAAAAGCTGACTCAAGAGCCACAGAGCCCCGGCCGTGTAATATCTTAAAAACCAAACGATTTAGTTGAAAACTATCCTGCCCGCGATCAGGCCAATGCCATTTACAAAGCAACGGGATCACGTTTTCCAGCTTTCCAGCATGACATAACAATCCAGCAGCAGTATTTCGAAGGGTTTGAAATGTAAGCTTAACTGTCCTACAACAGTTGCAATAATCAAGTTATGATATAAGCTTGAATTAACATTTGGAACTGATTTGGATGGAAATAATATCGGACACTTCGGAGATGGTTCAGTTTGCAGAAAACTTTTTTAATCATAAGTACATAAGTAATGCCACACTGGGAAAAGACCAAGGGTCCATCGAGCCCAGCATCTTGTCCACGACAGCGGCCAATCCAGGCCAAGGGCACCTGGCGAGCTTCCCAAACGTACAAACATTCTATACAATCAAGCCATTGTGACATCACTAATGAGGTTGGCTCTTATTGGTGGAATGAGCCACTATGACATCACAATAGGTTAAATCACTGCTCTATGTAATAAAAGTGAGACAAGTAGAGGACATAAGTACATAAGTAATGCCACACTGGGAAAAGACCAAGGCTCCATCAAGCCCAGCATCCTGTCCACGACAGCGGCCAATCCAGGCCAAGGGCACCTGGCAAGCTTCCCAAACGTACATAAGTACATAAGTAATGCCACACTGGGAAAAGACCAAGGGTCCATCGAGCCCAGCATCCTGTCCACGACAGCGGCCAATCCAGGCCAAGGGCACCTGGCGAGCTTCCCAAACGTACAAACATTCTATACATGTTATTCCTGGAATTGTGGATTTTTCCCAAGTCCATTTAGTAGCGGTTTATGGACTTGTTCTTTAGGAAACCGTCTAACCCCTTTTTAAACTCTGCCAAGCTAACCGCCTTTACCACATTCTCCGGCAACGAATTCCAGAGTTTAATTATGCGTTGGGTGAAGAAAACTTTTCTCCGATTTGTTTCAAATTTACTACACTGTAGTTTCATCGCATGCCCCCTAGTCCTAGTATTTTTGGAAAGCGTGAACAGAAGCTTCACATCCACCTGTTCCATTCCACTCATTATTTTACATACCTCTATCATGTCTCCCCTCAGCCGTCTCTTCTCCAAGCTGAATAGCCCTAGCCTCCTTAGTCTTTCTTCATAGGGAAGTCGTCCCATCCCCGCTATAATTTTAGTCTCCCTTCGCTGCACCTTTTCCAATCAAGACATTAACCTGCAATTCCGTCGAGATAAATCCCCCAACTCTTTCAAAGAGGTCTCAATGACTAAATGCAGTCCACCAGTTTTTATCCCTTTGCTTAACCAAGCGGGTAGGCCTGTTCCTATCCAGAGAAGTTTGATGCTTTAAGGAATGTGAGGCATGATAGGAGTTTGGGGTGGGCAGGGGTGATGGTAGTTTAGTTCTGTTCTGTCGTCTTATTCATGTGGTGAAGAAACCCAGGCCCTCTACAATAGAAAAAAATGTAATAACAGTGAATCCAATACAGAACCATTAGCTGAGGTTTTTGATTTATTTGTGAGGCTGCAGTGACATCTAGTGACTGTAACCACAAAGTTGTTCAAATGAGTTGTGGAGATTTTGGGACGGCTGGTTGTAATCCTCTCCTGCTTCCCTGCAGTGCTAAAGAAATGCACTGATAGGCTATTGCCAAATCAGAGGTGATACAGTTAGTTAGAATAGAATCAAATAGATAGAATCAGGGAAACAGATAAAATAAGATAAGTTGACAGGTGAAAAGAGTTTTAAAATGGTCCGCAAATATGTCGCTAGGAAGGACTTCAGGCGATATGTAGAAGCCTTGGAGTAGGCTGAATCTCTGCGGCTGCCTGGGCAAACTCCAACGCTGAGAAGGTTTCGACCCATTGTGTGAGGCAGAATGAGATGAGAGCTGCCAAACCGGCCAAGTCCAAATAGCAGGCTGCAGGAGGAGGTGAAAGCTGCTCTTCAACTGACCACACCAGCTCCCCAGGCGATGGCTGCAGGATCCAGGTGCCGCAGTTCGAAAAGGCCCAACGGCCCAGCCGCAACGATCAACGGTTGAAGGCAATGCTAAGCCATACAGCTGATCGCATTCAAAGAAGGCGGGGCCCAGGATGCATTAGGGAGTGTCATAATCCTTGTCCTACACACAGAAAAACTAGTCAAGACCCCATTGGTTACCTTGTTCTTTTACACTAAAGTCGGTGTAAGCTATTAGTAGTTTTTAAGTACCACTAATGGGTCTATGGGGTCCTTTTACTAGGCAGTGGTAAACCCAACGTGGGCTTACTGCTCACTATACAGGAAGTGGCGCCAGGGTACCTCAGCAGCCTGGCGGCACTTCCCACCCTCAGCGCGCCTTCATTTCAGGCGCTACAAAAATGTATTTATTTTTGTAGCGCCGGAGTGTACCCGGCAGTAATCGGACAGTGCCGCATGCTGCTTGGTTGCTGCCGGGTTAACACGGGAGCCCTTACCGCCACCTCAGTGGGCGGCGGTAAGGGTTCCCCCCACCACCCCCCGAAATGGCGACGCGGCAAGTGCTTTACTCGCAGCATGGCCATTTCCTGCAGGAAGTCGAGACTTGCCTTTTTACCAGCTGCGGCAAAAGGGGGCCTCAGTGAGTTTGTAAAACAGCGCTGGCCCCCTTTTCCCGCAGCTCAGTGTTTCCTTTCATTTAGAGTTATTCAGGGGTTCTCTTACTGAGCCGTGGCAAAACGTGGCTGCAGTAATGTGGGTGGGTGTTTTTGGGGTGCGCCAGGCAAGTTTACCACTTCTGGGAAAAAGGGCTTTTGCTTTCGATGGGCCGGTAAAAGGGGCCTGAGGTAAAATTGAAACCAGCACACGCCTGTTTACGGCCTGAACACTTAATGCCACCCACTGAACTAGAGGTAAGGGCTGAGGCGCTACACGTGCACCAACTGCTGATTAACGCCAGAAAAGCTGCGTCAAATCTGAAATTACCACCAGGGGGGTGTGCTAGCCTGGTGGTAGTCTCGTTTTGATGTGGTTCTTCTGTGTGTTCGTTGTTAGCCTCAGATGTTATATTCAGGTCCATTAGAGCAGCATGCAGGTCCCCGGATTAGTGTAGTAGTGGGTGCAGTGAACTGTAGACAGGTGGACCCAGGCCCATGCCTCCCCCTACCTGTTACACTTGTGGAGGAAACTGTGAGCCCTCCAAAACTCACCAGAAACCCACTGTACCCACATGTAGGTGCCCCCTTCACCCATAAGGACTATGGTAGTGGTGTAGAGTTGTGGGGAGTGGGTTTTTGGGGGGGATTTGGGGGCTCAGCACACAAGGTAAGGGAGCTATGCACCTGGGAGGTATTTGTATATATTTTTTTTAATTTTTAGAAGTGCCCCCTAGGGTGCCCGGTTGGTGTCCTGGCATGTCAGGGGGACCAGTGCACTACAAATGCTGGCTCCTCCCATGACCAAATGCCTTGGATTTCGCTGGGTTGGAGATGGCCGGCATTTTTTTCCATTATTGCTGAAAAACAAAACTGGCCATCTCAAACCCGGCGAACACTGGCATTTGGCCGGCCATCTTTTTCGATAATACGGTTACGGCCAGCTGTTGCGCTGCCGGCGATCTATTTCGCCAGCGCCGTTCGAGTAAGCCCCTCTATGTAAGGTTGCAAAGCCATTTGGATCATTATAAGGATCTTAAAACTTCTCTTGAAATCAGCTTTTCTGGGTCCTAAATAGACGGGAGTGGTGGAAACAGATAAGGATCAGGTGAAGCTCCGTGGTCTTGGGTCTATGTCTTCGTTTTTGTTTATTTTATTTATTGTATTTATACCCCATGTTTTCCAACCTAGTGGTAATTTCAATGTGGTTTACAAATTGACTTAATAGAAAAACAGGGTTTTTTTTTACTGGCTTTAGATTGCAGACTCCTCCCCCCCCCCCCCCCCCCAGTGCCCCAATCTGCTACTGCAGTCCCAGCCCCTCCCCTTCCAGTGCTCTCATCTGCCACTGCAGACCTTGCCCTCCAATCTGCCATTTCCAGAGTCATTTTAATCATTAGGCAGTTGCCTATCTCAGCAGCTTCTGTGGTGGGAAGGGACGAGTGGGAAAGGGAAGGGAAGGGAAATGGGACTTGATATACCACCTTTCTGAGCTTTTTGCAACTACATTCAAAGCGGTTTACATGTATGTGCAGGACGTCAGACTCACAGAAACAGAAGCCTGCGCAGCCTTCTACATGGAATGTTGCTAGTGGAATAGCAACATTCCATGTAGAATCTCCAATAGGGAAAAAGAACTGGGACTTGATATACCGCCTTTCTGTGGTATTTTGCAACTACATTCAAAGTGGTTTACATACATACATACAGGTACTTATTTTGTACCTGGGGCAATGGAGGGTTAAGTGACTTGCCCAGAGTCTCAAGGAGCTGCAGTGGGAATCAAACTCAGTTCCCCAGAATCAGAGTCCGCTGCACTAACCACTAGGCTACTCCTCCACTAGCAACATTCCATGTAGAATCTCAAATAGTAGCAACCACTAGGCTACTCCTCCACTCCTTGGAATTCCGGAATCTTGCTATTCTTTGGGGTTCTACATGGAATGTTGCTACTCTTTGAGACTGTGAATGGAATCTTGTTCATGGGACTTGATCTACTGCCTTTCTGAGGTTTTTGCAACTACATTCAAGGCAGTTTACATATATTCAGGTACTTATTTTGTACCTGGGGCAATGGAGGGTTAAGTGACTTGCCCACAGTCACAAGGAGCTGCAGTGGGAATTGAACTCAGCTCCCCAGGATCAAAGTCCACTGCACTAACCACTAGGCTACTCCCCCACTCTGCAGTTAAAGTAAAATGATAGGTCCTGAGACCCCCAGAAACCGAAACTCTTAGCAGAGGAGATGGGCAGATTTCAAATAGCCCATTTCCCCCAAGTAAATGACTTCTGGAAATTACTGTCATTCCATATGAATAAACCAAGCTTTCATGTTTAAAAAATATACATTCAATCAGGTTATTTTACAGGGTCGTTCTGGAAGGGGTGGTGTTGGCGTCATCCTGATCATTCAGTTTAATTATCAAAATGTTGAGCTGGGAGATTAGGGCCTGAGAGTTTTTGAGGAAAGACAGAAGGCTGAAGGCTCAACTTGTTTTTTCTGATGTATTAGGACACTGGGGCACGAGCAGGGCCTGGATTACACAGTATTACTCATCCCCCCCCCAAACTAGCAGAAGCGCTGAACATTCCTCCCCATGCTCTAAAAGAATCTGCGGGTGGGGCACAGCTGTTGGAATGTTGGAACACAGCTGGCCTGCCCTCCTCTGCATTTAGGAGGTGTGATAAGGCATGACACAGCTGTTCTGGGCAGGCGGCCATCTTCTTTGTGCCTTACAGCAGCTGTGGCTGAGCCTAGGTATTAGTTGAAAATTGAGCTTATCCAGAAAGCAAATTAAAACTTTGTTCTCTCAGGACAGAGACAAAATATAACCCAGAAGTACATATATTGCGAGAAATAGACATAACATAGTAAGTGACAGCTGATAAAGACCTGTATGGTCTATCCAGTCTCTGCCCGGCATTTTCAGCCCCTGGATCATGTTAATCCCTGCGATCTGCCTCTGGCAGCCAACTCGGTTAGGCAAAACTTCTGAAAATCACTGGAAGGAGTATGAAGGGGACCTAGGGAAAGTATGAGAGGCATTGAGAGGGTACTTGGAAGTTGGCTATTCAGCCACGATCAGGGCACAGACCGTAGAAGTCTGGCCAGGAGTGGGTTCGCTTCCCAATTACCGGTGTTGCCACCCAATCTCCACTAAGCTTCTGAGGATCCATTTCTTCTAAACAGGATTCCTTTGTGTTTATCCCACGCATGTTTGAATTCCGTTACCGTTTTCATCTCCACCACCTCCCGCGGGAAGGCATTCCAAGCATCCACCACCCTCTCCGTGAAAAAATACTTCCTGACATTAGTCCTGAGTCTACCCCCCTTCAACCTCATTTCATGTCCTCTAGTTCTACCACCTTCCCTTCTCCGGAAAAGGTTCGTTTGCGGATTAATACCTTTCAAATATTTGAACGTCTGTATCATATCACCCCTGTTTCTCCTTTCCTCCAGGGTATACGTATTCACATCATCAAGCCTCGTGCGTCTTGCTACGTAAACCCCATACCATTTTTGTTGCTTTTCTTTGAACCGCTTCAAGTCTTTTTACATCCTTAGCAAGATACGGCCTCGAAATCTGAACACAATACTCCAGGTGGGACCTCACCAACGACTTGTAGAGGGGCATCAACACCTCCTTTCTTTTGCTGGTTATACCCCTCTCTATGCAGCCTGGCATCCTTCTGGCCGCATCCACTGCTGCACTATTTCGCCACCTTGAGATCCTCGGACACCATCACCCCAAGGTCCCTCTCCCGAGCCGAGCTTATCAATTTCTCCCCTCCTATCTCGTTCATCTCTTCTTGATTTCTGCACCCCAAGTGCATCACTCTGCACTTTTTGGCATTAAAGTTTAACTGCAGAACTTTGACCATTCTTCTAATTTTCAAAAAGTTTAAACCCCACTCTGCTGGCCATTCACCGGTTAGTGCCTACTAACTGGCCACTCTCTAACTAGCTAGGTTAGGGATGGGTCATGCTGGGGGCAGAGTGTCAGCTTAGCCGGTTGGCAGCACTGGAATCTATGCGGGATGTAAAGAACAACTCACAAAGAAACTCCAGGCAGCTCACAACACAGCAGCCAGGCTGATATTCGGTAAAACACGTTTTGAAAGTGCCAAACCCCTTCGAAAAAAAAACTGCATTGGCTCCCAATCAAGGAACGTATCGCCTTCAAAATCTGCACCTTGGTCCACAAGATTATCTACGGTGAGGTCCCAGGATATATGGTCGACCTGATCGATCTGCCAACCAGAAACAGAACCAGAGCATCAGGTACCTACTTGAATCTCCAAGCTGCAAAGGAGTCAGATACAAATTAACCTATGCATCCAACTTCTCCTACATAGGCACACAATTGTGGAATGCACTGCCAAAGACTGTGAAAACAATCTACGACCATCTAAACTTCAGATCGTTAAAGACCTACTTATTCAGAAAAGCATTCCCCACCGACCTAACTTAGATGCCTCAACTCTGCAACACAGCAAAACCATAGATTGTACTGGACATTATATATTCCTTCCTATCTTCGATCCCTATGTACCTGAATATACTAACTTTACCCGACCCTAACATCAAATTGTATTTGTTTCCATACCGGTCTAGGCGATCGCCTTACGGTAAGATGTAAGCCACATTGAGCCTGCAAATAGGTGGAAAATGTGGGATACAAATGTAACAAATAAATAAATAAATAAATCCTAACGTTTTGTGGCGAGTTAACCTGGCAAATTGAATATCCAGGGTTAGCTGAGTTTATTTTGGGTGGGTCCTTCCTACCCCCACCCCTGTCCATACATACAGTTTTTTTTGTTGTTAAACTTTCCCTCTGCCCCTGCTGCTTCTCCCCCCCTTCCGCTGAGCATCCGCTTCTCTTCCCCCCTCGCCTGGCATCTGTTCCTCTCTTTCCCCCTGGCATCTGTTCCTCTTTTTCCTTCTCCCCCCCACCCCCCGCTGGCATCTGCTCCTCTTTCCCTTCCCAGTCTACCTCCAAGCCGTCGCCAGCAGCGATTCCAGTAAGCAGCCTGCGCCAGCCCTGCAGGCTTCCCTCTACCGCGTCCCTGCCAGTGAAGAAACAGGAAATGATGTCATCGAGGGTGGGACGCGGTAGAGGGAAGCCTGCAAGGTTGATTACGGGAATCACTGCCAGCAATAGCTGAAAGGTAGATGGGGGTGAAGTGGGGAATTTAGAGAGAGACGCGCAGCTGCCATGAGGGCGAGAGTGGCGTGAGGCAGCAGCAATGAGGTGCTTTGGGGGCCACTAGACTGGGTGGGTCTGAGGCAAGAATGGGTGAGCCTGTGCCCACCAAAGCCCGCCCGTAACTACGCCACTGGCTGGAAGCTGCTTGCAAGCGGTTTGAATATTACCCCCGTTACGATCAGGGCAGGACAACTAGGCAGTGATGTCAGACAAGCAAGTCCTCAGTCTGTGACTGGATTTTTGATGACATTTTGGATGTAAAGAGAGGGATCTGGGAGTTGCCAGCTGAAAAATGGACCGAAAGTCACAGAAGAACAAAGCGCTAGAGAGAAAAGAGCGAGATTAATGAGGGTCCTGAGGTTCAGCCACTGATAGCAGAACAGCAGTGAAGGGAAAACTAGTAGAGGATGGGGGGATGGGGAGGTAAGAAGATGCCCAAGAGAGAGCAAAGTCCAGTTCTGCACAATGTACCAAGAAGTAGATGGTGATTAGTGGTGTCAAAAGCAGAGGATGAAGATTGACCATAAAGAGGTAACATAGTAGATGACGGCAGAAAAAGACCTGCACGGTCCATCCAGTCTGCCCAAGAAGATAAATTCATATGTGCTACTTTTTTATTTGTACTGTCCTCTTCAGTGCACAGACCGTATAAGTCTGCCCAGCACTATCCCCGCCTCCCAACCACCAGCTCTGGCAAAGACCCTATAAGTCTGCCCAGCACTATCCCCGCCTCCCACCACCAGCTCTGGCACAGACCGTATAAGTCTGCCCAGCACTATCCCCGCCTCCCAACCACCAGCTCTGGCACAGACCCTATAAGTCTGCCCAACACTATCCCCGCCTCCCAACCACCAGCTCTGGCACAGACCCTATAAGTCTGCCCAGCACTATCCCCGCCTCCCAACCACCAGCTCTGGCACAGACCCTATAAGTCTGCCCAGCACTATCCCTGCCTCCCAACCATCAGTCCCGCTTCCCACCACCGGCTCTGGCACAGACCGTATAAGTCTGCCCAGCACTATCCCTGCCACCCACCACTGGCTCTGGCACAGACCATATAAGTCTGCCCAGCACTATCCCCGCCGCCCAACCACCAGCCCCGGCACAGACCGTATAAGTCTGCCCAGCACTAGTCCAGCCTCCCAACCACCAGCCCCAGCACAGACCGTATAAGTCTGGCCAGCCCTATCCCCGCCTCCCAACCACCAGCTCTGGCACAGACCCTATAAGTCTGCCCAGCACTATCCCCGCCTCCCAACTACCAGTCCCGCCTCCCACCACCGGCTCTGGCACAGACTGTATAAGTCTGCCCAGCACTATCCCTGCCTCCCAACCACCAACCCCGCCTCCCAACCACCAGCTCTGGCACAGACCGTATAAGTCTGCCCAGCACTAGTCCCGTCTCCCACCACCAGCTCTGGCACAGACCGTATAAGTCTGCCCAGCACTATCCCCGCCTCCCAACCACCAGCTCTGGCACAGACCCTATAAGTCTGCCCAGCACTATCCCCGCCTCCCAACTACCAGTCCCGCCTTCCACCACCAGCTTTGGCACAGACCGTATAAGTCTGGCCAGGCCTATCCCCGCCTCCCACCACCAGCTCTGGCACAGACCCTATAAGTCTGCCCAGCACTATCCCCGCCTCCCAACTACCAGTCCCGCCTCCCACCACCAGCTCTGGCACAGACTGTATAAGTCTGCCCAGCACTATCCCTGCCTCCCACCACCGGCTCTGGCACAGACCGTATAAGTCTGCCCAGCACTATCTCCGCCTCCCAACCACCAGTCCTGCCTCCCACCACCGGCTCTGGCACAGACCGTATAAGTCTGCCCAGCACTATCCCCACCGCCCAACCACCAGCCCCAGCGCAGACCGTATAAGTCTGCCCAGCACTAGTCCCACCTCCCAACCACCAGCCCCAGCACAGACCGTATATGTCTGCCCACACTAGCCCCACCTCCCAACCACCAGCTCTGGCACAGACCCTATAAGTCTGCCCAGCACTATCCCCGCCTCCCAACTACCAGTCCCACCTCCCACCACCGGCTCTGGCACAGACTGTATAAGTCTGCCCAGCACTATCCCTGCCTCCCAACCACCAGTCCCGCTTCCCACCACCGGCTCTGGCACAGACCGTATAAGTCTGCCCAGCACTATCCCTGCCACCCACCACCGGCTCTGGCACAGACCGTATAAGTCTGCCCAGCACTAGTCCCGCCTCCCAACCACCAGCCCCAGCACAGACCGTATATGTCTGCCCACACTAGCCCCGCCTCCCAACCACCAGCTCTGCCACCCATTCTAGGCTAAGCTCCTGAGGATCCCTTCCTTCTGCACAGGATTCCTTTATGTTTATCCCACGCATGTTTGAATTCCGTTACCGTTTTCATCTCCACCACCTCCCGCTGGAGGGCATTCCAAGCATCCACCACCCTCTCCGTGAAAAAAATACTTCCTGACATTCTTCTTGAGTCTGCCCCCCTTCAATCTCATTTTTTGGCAAAAGTATTTTCTGTGGAACGTTGAGATCGGAAGCTAGATTGGAGCAGATCTAGAAGAGTTCAGATGAAAGAAATTGAAGACAGCAGAAGGATGCAAAAATGGGGGTTGGGGGAGGGAATGAGAGGGGATGATTGTTAGCAGAACAGATAGGGCCCAGTAGGTTCACAGGACAGTTATACTGGGAGGTTGGACTGCTGTCAACAGGGCAGTCATGCTGAGATCCAGCATTTCATAACCTGTGTGAACCCAACTGAACGGACTTCTTTCTTACAGTCTGGAGAATGGAGGATATTTTTGCTGCTGTAGGTCTGCAGCTGCTTCTTGCTGAGGGGCCTTTAACTCCCCCAGAACTGTTCTTTTTGTGATGGGATAGCAATGGAGGGGAGGGGACAAGAATCGGTGGAAGTTTGGGTTTGGAATGCCTTAGGAATGTGACAGCTGTTGTTCTCCATCCCCTAAACCTTTCTAACTGTGACTGGTACATCCCAGCATCCTACAAGGAAGCCCCTAGATGAGACTTAGAGGGGAGGGGATGGGGTTTGATATACCACCTTTCTGTGGTTACAATCAAAGTGGTTTACATATTATATACAGATTCTTATTTTGTAGCTGGGGCAATGGAGGGTTAAGTGACTTACCTAGAGTCACAAGGAGCTGCAGTGAGATTCGAACCCAGTTCCCCTGGTTCTACTACTACTACTATTTACTACTATTTAGCATTTCTATAGCGCTACAAGGCATACGCAGCGCTGCACAAACATAGAAGAAAGACAGTCCCTGCTCAAAGAGCTTACAATCTAATAGACAAAAAATAAATAAAGGAAGCAAATCAAATCAATTAATGTGAACGGGAAGGAAGAGAGGAGGGTAGGTGGAGGCGAGTGGTTACAAGTGGTTATGAGTCAAAAGCAATGTTAAAGAGGTGGGCTTTCAGTCTAGATTTAAAGGTGGCCAAGGATGGGGCAAGACGTAGGGGCTCAGGAAGTTTATTCCAGGCGTAGGGTGCAGCGAGACAGAAGGCGCGAAGTCTGGAGTTGGCAGTAGTGGAGAAGGGAACAGATAAGAAGGATTTATCCATGGAGCGGAGTGCACGGGAAGGGGTGTAGGGAAGGACGAGTGTGGAGAGATACTGGGGAGCAGCAGAGTGAGTACATTTATAGGTTAGTAGAAGAAGTTTGAACAGGATGCGAAAATGGATAGGGAGCCAGTGAAGGGTCTTGAGGAGAGGGGTAGTATGAGTAAAGCGACCCTGGCGGAAGACGAGATGGGCAGCAGAGTTTTGAACCGACTGGAGAGGGGAGAGGTGACTAAGTGGGAGGCCAGCAAGAAGCAGATTGCAGTAGTCTAAACGAGAAGTGACCACTGCATGAACCATCAGGCTACTCCTCCACTCCAGTTTAGAAAATAGGAAGATCCAAAATTGGGATGTGAATGACATTATGTTGAGAGCTCAAGCAAGGTCGGATGGTGCATCCTCCAGCCTCTATCCTTGCCCTGCGCTATCAGCTCTGATCCCAGTGGCACTGGGATGTCCAAAGAAAACCAGTCTGGGTTCACATTAAAACTTAGGTGGTAACTGGTGTCAACTGCTGCCTCTCACGATCTCTCCTTCTGTCCTTTGGGGAGGGGTTGCACATAGTGACCATGACTAATAGGTTATCCCTGGAAATCTTACTTTTAAGAGGGTGAAGTGCAGCTGCTCTCATCAGTAAGATCTAGAGCCAGCACAGCCTGAGAGACAAGAAAGGAAAGAGATGGAAAAATGGGCAAATCCCTGCAGGGCTGGGCAAGGGAAGTCATTTTGCTCCAGGGATTAAAGAGGCTTTCAAAAACCTGCCATTTACACTTCGTTTGTACTGGCCGAATGTAGGTACGTTATGAATTTATTGCTGTGCTCTGTTAACCTAGAAAGGGGCCATCACTATACTCCTGGTTTAGTTTTGGACAGTCAGCCAACCCTGAGTCCCTAAATTTCTTTATTAAGTCTCTGAGATGAGTTATTGACACAAACTCTCTCCGTATCTTCATCCATGGGTTTGCTATTAATAGAATCGGTTAGTTCAATTGTCTGTACCCTGGTATGACCCTGTCAGACATCAGAGGACTGTAACTAATGCAGAATACGGCAGGGGTCTCTTGCACGGGGCAAAATGAATCGGCTCATGGTATCCCACTTTTGAAGGAGCAGCACAAGCTCCTAATTTCAGCTGCCGTTCTTATGCTGGGTCATCCTCTTCGCTGATCGCTGGCCTCTCAGATGTCTCAGCGAAATCTTTTCACCCTTCCCTCACTCTTCAGGGTTACAAGATGCATAGACACCAGCTCTGTGGGTGCTTGAGAACCCACAATATTGAACAAACTCCTTGAGGTAATTTCGACTGAGTTGAGCACCCAGATCATTTTGAAAATTTGGCTCCTATGGCAGAATCTTTGAGGTGAGGGTTGCTATAAATCTGGAGGTTCTGCCAGGTCTTTGGCGAGAGGTGAGAAGCGCTGCAGATGTCCCTTTTCTTGAAACTACTCCTAATACTGTTCCTTCTACCGCTTCTCACTGCTAAAATGCGTTATTTTATTTAGAACATAACATAAGAATATGAGAGTAGCCATACTGGGTCAGACCAATGGTCCATCTAGCCCAGTATCTTGTTTTCCAAACAGTGGCCAAGTCAGGTCACAAGTACCTGGCAGAAACCCAAAGAGTAGCATCATTCCATGTAGGACCCCAAAGAATAGCAAGATTCTGGAATCCTAAAGAGTGACAAGATTCCATGCAGAATCTCAAAGAGTAGCAACATTCCATGTAGAACCCCAAAGAATAGCAAGATTCTGGAATCCTAAAGAGTGATAAGATTCCATGCAGAATCTCAAAGAGTAGCAACATTCCATGTAGAACCCCAAAGAATAGCAAGATTCTGGAATCCTAAAGAGTGACAAGATTCCATGCAGAATCTCAAAGAGTAGCAACATTCCATGTAGAACCCCAAAGAGTAGCAAGATTCTGGAATCCTAAAGAGTGACAAGATTCCATGCAGAATCTCAGAGTAGCATCATTCCATGTAGAACCCGAAAGAATAGCAAAATTCTGGAATCCTAAAGAGTGATAAGATTCCATGCAGAATCTCAAAGAGCACCACCATTCCATGTAGAACCCCAAAGAATAGCAAGATTCTGGAATCCTAAAGAGTGACAAGATTCCATGTAGAATCTCAAAGAGCACCACCATTCCATGTATAATCCCAAAGAATAGCAAGATTCTGGAATCCTAAAGAGTGACAAGATTCCATGCAGAATCTCAGAGTAGCAACATTCCATACTACAAATCCCAGAGCAAGCAGCTGCTTCTCATGACTGTCTCAATAGCAGACCATGGACTTTTCCTCCAGGAATCTGCCCAAACCTTTTCTAAACCCAGATATGCTAACCACAGTTACCACAAAGAGTTCCGACAAAGAGTTCCAGAGCTTAACTATTCATTGAGTGAAAAAATATTTCCTCTTATTTGTTTTAAAATTATTTCCATGTAACTTTCTCGAGTGTCCCCTAGTCTTTGTACTTTTGTAACAAGTAAAAAAATCAATTTACTTCTACTCGTTCTACACTACTCAGGATTTTGTTGACCTCAATTATTAGGATTTATTTACCGCCTTTTTGAAGGAATTCACTCAAGGCGGTGTACAGTAAGAATAAATCAAACATGAGCAATAGACAATTACAGCAGTAAAAATATTCAAATAACAGCACAAAGTACGGCATAGTAGACTACTTTAGGAAGTAAGCAGCACTGCACAGACACTTAAGGGACAGTCCCTGCTCCATAGAGTTCACCGTCTGCTCTGGACAGTTTGTGAATTTTCATTTCTTTAATGTTCATCTTTCTGCCTCTGCTTAAGGATGTTGTAGCAATATATTGCCTAGATGCTCTAGTGATTGTGGGCAGCATAATAAATGTCACAAGTAAAGAAATGCTTAAAATAGAGCTGTGAGAAGTTAGACCAGAAAGAACAGATAAGGGGACTTCCTCAACAGAATAATTCCAAAGGCATAAAACTGGAAAAAAAAAGTCCTTTTGGAACACAGCCCAAAAATATTTTTCTCATGGTATTTTTATGCCCTTGCACAGACATTTCTGATCAGTTGCAAGCCTGGGACCAACCCAGCCCCTGCACAGAGCAAGTGTTAACTCTCTGAATGCCACGACTGGATAAGGCTGGACACACTGTGGGTTTCTCCTGGATAGTAAGATTTCAAGTCAGACATCCAAGTCAAGGACCTCAGTTAGGGCACCTTTCCTCAAGAGTTTTCAAGTCATGTGGATACCAGGGCTGCCGAGAGACATGGCTAGACCCAGAGCAGAACCAGACCACCGTAAGCCGCCCTCCCCCCACTCGCACTGCTGCTCCCACCTGCCTGCCACCTTACCATTCTGTCTTTGTCTTCAAGGCAATATAGTGCTAATGCAATCATCTGGTGAATGGCATGCAGGAGCAGGGGAGGTCAGACCTTGGAGCAGGCAGCAATAACAAGCTTGCTGGTGCCGGGCCTGGGTCCCTCCTTGGAGTCCAGGTCCAGGGAATTTTGCCCCTCTTGCCCCCCATCTCAGTGGCCCTGGTGGACACTGAATCATCAGAATGTATTTCTCAAGGCCACTGTGGGTGTCAGTGGGTGAAGTAGGACATGAACTTGGGTTTCTTGGTTCCCAACTAGCCCAGTACTGTAACCTGCAAGCCTTACACTCCCCCTGAACTGTCAACGTCACCATCTCTGGTAATGGGATATGGAAAGCCATGTGCGTCTGATATGCTGGCTATGTTGGACTGAGATAGTAAGCTGAGTTTTTGATGTTGTGATTAAGTCAAGATGGGTGTGTGATGCGGAGGTGGTTGTACGATCGCGGTGTGCTTGACACAGTACGTGATGGGCTGAGGTTCTCATGATGACTTTGATGTATCTCATTCTCTCAACAGCCTTCACAATCAAGGCCTGGCCGATTGGCTTGGTACTCTGATTGTGCCGTCTCCTGTTGAATGAGCTTCCCACTACTTAGGTTTTCTGTTCCACCAGAAGGTGAAACGGAGTGACAAATGGGATACACCATCAGGATATTGAGGGAAGAGAGTTCTGGCAGCTCCACTATCTGACCGTTTTAATGCTTCTTTACAGTCAAGTGGTTCCAGAGGAATGGAGACAGGCAGAAGGGGTTCTTTTTCATAACAGTGGAAGTAAGAGTGGCAGAACACCAATTTTAAAAATGGTTCCAGGGTGACCTGGGAAACTACAGACCAGTGAATCTGATATCAGTGTCAGGCAACTATTACAAACAATATAGTTTAATGTGATATAGCCAACATGGATTTAGTCAAGGGAAGTCTTCCTTCACCAATTTGCCTCATTTCTTTGAAGGCGTGAATACACGTGGATAAAGGTGAGCCCACTGATCGATTACAATTATGTAAAGGAATCCTGTTCAGAAGGAATGGATCCTCAGAAGCTTAGCGGAGATTGGGTGGCAGCACCGGTGGTGGGAGGCGGGGCTAGTGCTGGGCAGACTTTTATGGTCTGTGCCCTGAAAATGGCAGATACAAATTAAGGTCAGGTATACAGATAAAGTAGCACATATGAGTTTATCTTGTTGGGCAGACTGGATGGACTGTATGGGTCTTTCTCTGCCATCATCTACTATGTTACTATCAGCCTTATTTTCGAAAGAGAAGGGCGCCTATCTTTCGACACAAATCGGGAGATGGGCGTTCTTCTCCCAGGGTCGCCCAAATCGGCATAATCAAAAGCCGATTTTGGGCGTCCTCAACTGCTTTCCGTCGTGGGGACGACCAAAGTTCACGGGGGCGTGTCGGAAGGATAATGAAGGCGAGACTTGGGCATGCGTAACACATGGGTGTCCTCGACCGATATTGGAAAAAAGAAGGGCGTCCCTGACGAGCACTTGGGCGACTTTACTTGGTCCATTTTTTCTTACGACCAAGCCTCAAAAAGGTGCCTGAACTGACCAGATGACCACCGGAGGGAATCGGGGATGACCTCTCATTACTCCCCCAGTGGTCACTAACCCCCTCCCACCCTAAAAAAAATTTTTTAAATATTTTTTGCCAGCTTCTATGCCAACCTGAAATGTCATACCCAGCTCCATGACAGCAGTATGCAGGTCCCTGGAGCAATTTTACTGGGTGCAGTGCACTTCAGGCAGGTGGACCCAGGCCCATCCCCCCCTACCTGTTACACTTGTGCTGGTAAATGTGAGCCCTTCAAAATCCACCAGAAACCCACTGTACCCAAACGCAGGTGCCCCCCTTCACCCCTAAGGGTTATGGTAGTGGTGTACAGTTGTGGAGAGTGGGTTTTGGGTAGGGGGGTTGGGGGGCTCAGCACACAAAGTAAGGGAGCCATGCACCTGGGAGCAATTTCTGAAGTTCACTGCAGTGCTCCCTAGGGTGCCCGGTTGGTGTCCTGGCATGTGAGGGGGACCAGTGCACTATGAATGCTGGCTCCTCCCATGACCAAAGGGGTTGCATTTGGTCGTTTCTGAGATGGGCGTCCTTGGTTTCCATTATCGCCGAAAAACGGGGACGACCATCTCTAAGGACTACCATCTCTAAGGTCGACCTCAATTTTGCAATTTGGGCATCCCCGACTGTATTATCAAAACGAAAGATGGCCGCCCATCTTGTTTCGATAATACGGGTTTCCCCGCCCCTTCACTGGGATGTCCTGCGAGAACATCCGCAGGAAAATTTGGGCGCCTCTTTCGATGATGCCCCTCCACGTATTGTATTTTTATACATTTTCTTTATTTTTTAAATCTGATTTTGTAAAATTGTAATTTCTTTGCTTTTTTATGTAACTTTGTAAACCGCTTTGGTGCCTTTTGGTCAGTGGCGTATCAAGGGGGGGGGCGGTCCGCCCCGAGTGCACGCCGCTGTTGGGGGGTGCCGCGCGCCTATTCGTTTTCATGCTCCCTTTGCCCCGGAACAGGTTATTTCCTGTTCCGGGGCAGAGGAAGCATGAAAACGAAGAGCCGGCAGGTGCGCAGCACCCCCCACCAGCGGCGTGCACCCGGGGGGTTCTTTCGCTGGGGGATTGGGGGTTCTTTCACCGGGGGGGGGCATCGCGCTGTTCCGAGGGGGCGCTGCACCCGTGGGGCGGGGCGCATCGGCGATCCGCCCCGGGTGTCAGCCCCCCTAGGAACGCCACTGCTTTTGGTATAAGGCAGTAAATAAAACAAATAAATCAAATCAAATGAGAGACTCCTGAGAAAATTAAAAAGCCTGTTAATTAGGAACTGCTTAAAATACAGAAAACAGACAGTAGGGTTGAACAGGGCCGCCGAGAGACTAGGCCGGGCCTGGGGCAAGGCCGCTCCGCCTCCCCCCCCTGCCGCCCCCCGTCGCTCCCCCCACCGCTGCAGTCCGTGGTCTCACCTGCCTGCTTCCACGGCTCCGGGCCCCCTTCATTCAAAGCGGCAGTCGCAGATCGCGTCTCTTCTGGCCTTCCCTCCCTGTGTCCCGCCCTCGTCTGATGTAACTTACGATTTCTGTGAGGGCGGGACACAGGGAGGGAAGGCCAGAAGAGACGCGATCTGCGACTGCCGCTTTGAATGAAGGGGGCCCGGAGCCGTGGAAGCAGGCAGGTGAGACCGGGGACTGCAGCACCGGCGGCCTGACCCCGGCGCCGTTTGTCCCCCCTGCCCCCCCTCTCGGCGGCCCTGGGGTTAAATGGTCAATTTTCTGAATGGAAGAAGGTGACTAGTAGAATATCTCAGGGATCTGTACTGACCAATATTTGAAGTGATCAAGGGCTCCTTTTTCTAAGTCACAGTAGTAATTCCCAGGGCGCTTTCATCCCATTTGCCGCACGTGCATCACTACTATGGCATAGTAAAAAGAGCCCCAGATTTGCAGATATGTGTGCATGTACTGGTGTGCTCTCCCACATGCAGTGGCGTAGCCAAGGGTGGGCCTGGGTGGGCCCAGGCCCACTCACTTTGGGCTCAGGTCCACCAGTAGCAGCACACCTATGATGTGGCAGGGATCCCTAAGCCCCACCAGCCGAAAACTCCTAACAACTGTTCCTCCTGCATATCTTGTAAATAGCAGATCTTCGCCTGCAGGCGCCACCATCTTGAAAAATGCTGGTACCCTGCCCTGTGTGGTGGATCCTGGGGATATAAGGGAGTTTCCCTCTTACATGGATCACACGATGCACTAGGCAGGGCAAGGGCTGCCATATTGGAGATGATGGCCCGGAGGCAGGAACAAGTGGACATCACTCCTGCCTCCTTCAAGGGGGCTTGGAAAAGGAGGCTAGGGGTGGGTGCCACTAGACACCAGGGACTTTTTTAAAAGTTTTGGTTGGGCTGCGGGGGTGGGGAGGGCTGCCACTAGACACTAGGGAAATGGTTTTTATTGGGAGGGAGGAAAGGGGTGGTCATGTTGGCATAGCTGCCGAGAGGGGGGGCAGGGGGGACAAAATTCCCCGGGCCCGGGCCTCCAAGGGGGGCCTGGCGCCGCAGTCCCACCTGCCCTCCATCGTCGACTGTCTGCCCCCTGCATTGAAATCGCAGTCTCATCTCCGTGAAAGCAGCGCTGCAGGCAGCAGAATGCCTCCCTTCGGCCCTCCTTGTGTCCCGCCCTCGCGGAAGTTACGTCAGACTAGGGCGGGACACAGGGAGGGAAGGAGGGCCGAAGGGAGGCATTCTGCTGCCTGCAGCGCTGCTTTCACGGAGGTGAGACTGCGATTTCAATGCAGGGAGCCCGGCCCGGTGGTGGATGGGGGGGGGGGGAGCGGTGGCGGCAGTGGTGACCTCGGGGGGGGGGGGTGGTGGAGGGGGGAGCGACGCGACCTTGGGGAGGTGGGGCGGCGGGGGCAGCAGGGGCGGGGCCCCGGGGGCAGCCTTGCCCCAGGCCCGGCCCAGTCTCTCGGTGGCCCTGCATGTAGGGGGTGCCACGGGGAATTGAAAAACTGTTTGTTTTAAATGCAAGTTTAGTTTAGTTTATTAATAGCTTGATGTACCGTCCTTCAGTGAACAATCAGAGCAGAAAACAGTAAAAATAAACAGTAGAGAGGAACTACATAGTAAAAGCTCTCGCTTCTACCTACCCTCCTCTCCTCTTTCCTCTACACATTAATTGATTTGCTTGCTTTATTTTTTGTCTATTAGATTGTAAGCTCTTTGAGCAGGGACTGTCTTTCTTCTATGTTTGTGCAGCGCTGTGTACGCCTTGTAGCGCTATAGAAATGCTAAATAGTAGTAGTAGTAGTAGTAGTAAAACTCAACCAGGGCCAGCACAGGGAGAAATCAACTAGTCGGAGACAGAATAGGTTTCTCTTGCCCCAGGACAGGCATCCAGGCCCAGTCAATCAGGGTTAAGAAAAGGGAATGCCTCAGAGAGTAAGTGAGTCTTAAGAAGGGCCCGAAATCAGGAGTAAGATTGTTCACAACGGAGTTTCACGGGATGGACAATCGTAAACATACCAAGAAATAACACTCGTAAAGAACACAAAAAAAGTAACTAGTACGATAAATAATAACAATAGAAAGAAATATTGATCCACATTTGGGGACTCGGAGCCGTGTGACACCCCTACCCCAGGTCACACCACAAGTGCAAGATCCTGTAACACTTCCTGGGGTAGAACCTCAGGCTTAAGTCTGTGGCACCTCCCCGGTCCATACCACACAGCACAGGACCTAACAGCACCTTCTCCAGGCCACGCTGGACACAGCACAACGTCCTGCAACACTTTCCTGAGATGGACCAGGCAGTACAAGAAGCCAGTGGTGGTAGACCTCCCTGTCTAGTCCATACACTACCAGCGCCTGCATTTCTCCCATCCCCCATCATCTCAAGCTATACAGCAGGAGACCCCATAACAGCTTTCTGGGAGCAAAGACGTTTGTGAATTTCAGCTTCAAGGGATCAAAGAAGACCACCTACTCTCCTAACCTTAATCAGATTTTAGGGCATTTTAAGATACACAGTTGTATACAATAATCCTTCCTAAGGACAGGGAAATCTGTGTTACCTGGGGGAAGAGAAGTCCCAGCAGACAGAAGGTGAAAAAAACTTTGAGTCCCATCTGGCAGGTGATGTGTTGTTGCGTGTTGGTATATGTTGGTTCAGCAGAGAGCAGGGCAGAGCTCCTGAAACCCCTGTGTCCGTCTCCGGCTTTGGGATCTCTCTCTGTCTGGGAGCGAATTGAGTGACAGAACATGTGCTGAGAGGACAGGAGGGGCTGAAATATTAGTCCAGCATGGGAAGGGGGATTAGTAGCAAACCCCTGGGGTGGGGGTGGGGTGGGATGGCAGAAAGCAGCTGTCCTCATTACACAGTGCCCTCTCAACTGAAGGCTGCCTCCTGCCCTCTAGGTCCTGGATATTTGGGGAGGTGGGGGAGCAGCTTTAACTCTGCCTGTTGTGTTTAGTCTCCAGGGGTTTGCTGAATGCCTTAAGCAGAGTCAGCACAGGAAGGGACTGTGGTGCTGGGAAAGGGGGTACAAGCTTCTGGGGCTGTGCCTCCCTGCTGGACACCCCCACCACCTGAATCACCTGGCTGTAACTAGCACTTCTGGTGCTGACATTTAAGGGTACAGACTTCGTTTTACTATACCTACCATGAGCTTAGAAAACTATGCCTTAATTTGGAAAATAACAGCGTATCTAAAATCCTTCCAACGTGGAACTAATGCCTTCAGGCTGCAGACTTGAAAGCAAAGTGCAGTTTAAAATGCCATTTCTAACTTTTCGGGCTTTAAGAGAGCCTAATTTAACCATATGTCCCAGCCCGGCTTTTATATTCAATGAATGACCATCGTGTGGTCAACCCTTCTTTCTCTAGAGCCCACTGGGAATCCACCCGGTCCAGCGCTTTTTTTTTTTGTCCCCTGCTGTGTGGAATAGCTTGCCCCATGATTTGCAAGTTCAGTTATCTCTTAAGAGTTTTAAAATTGGTTTAAAAACCTATCTATTTTCTAAGGCTTTTGACACCCCACGATCACTGGAAATTTTAATGAGAGCTGCGGTTTCTTACATAGTAGATGACGGCAGAGAAAGACCTGTACGGTCCATCCAGTCTGCCCAACAAGATAAACTCATATGTGCTACTTTATGTGTATACCTGACCTTGATTTGTATCTGCCATTTTCAGGGCACAGACCGTAGAAGTCTGCCCAGCACTAGCCCCGCCTCCCACCACTGGCTCTGCCACCCAATCTCCGCTAAGCTTCTAATGATCCATTCTGTTTATCCCACGCATGTTTGAATTCCGCTACCGTTTCCCTCTCCACCACCTCCCGCGGGAGGGCATTCCAAGTATCCACCACTCTCTACGTGAAAAAATACTTCCTGACATTTTTCTTGAGTCTGCCCCCCTTCAATCTCATTTCATGTGCTCTAGTTCTACCGCCTTACCATCTACGGAAAAGGTTTCTTTGCGGATTAATTCCTTTCAAATATTTGAACGTCCGTATCATATCACCCCTGTTTCTCCTTTCCGCCAGGGTATACATAGTGGAGGAGTGGCCTAGTGGTTAGGGTGGTGGACTTTGGTCCTGGGGAACTGAGTTCGATTCCCACTCAGGCACAGGCAGCTCCTTGTGACTCTGGGCAAGTCACTTAACCCTCCATTGCCCCATGTAAGCCGCATTGAGCCTGCCATGAGTGGGAAAGCGCAGGGTACAAATGTAACAAAAATAAAATAGATACTATTGGAGATTCTACATGGAATGTTGCTACTATTGGAGATTCTACATGGAATGTAAGCTGCATTGAGCCTGCCATGAGTGGGAAAGCGCAGGGTACAAATGTAACTAAAATAAAAAAAAATAAAATACATGTTCAGGTCAGCAAGTCTCTCCTCATACATCTTGTAACGCAAATCCCATATCAATCTTGTAGCTTTTCTTTGCACCGCTTCAATTCTTTTTACATCCTTAGCAAGGTATTTCCTCCAAAACTGAACACAATACTCCAAGTGGGGCCTCACCAACGACTTGTACAGGGGCATCAACACCTCCTTTCTTCTGCTGGTCACACCTCTCTCTATACAGCCTAGCAACCTTCTAGCTACGGCCACCACCTTGTCACACTGTTTCGTCGCCTTCAGATCCTCAGATACTATCACCCCAAGATCCCTCTCCCCCTCAGTACATATCAGACTCTCACCGCCTAACACATAAGTCTCTTGTGGGTTTCTACTCCCTAAGTGCATCACTTTGCATTTCTTCGCATTTAATTTTAATTGCCAAACCTTAGACCTAGCTTCCGCAAATCCCTTTTCATGTTTTCCACTCCCTCCTGGGTGTCCACTCTGTTACAAATCTTAGTATCATCCGCAAAAAGGCAAACTTTACCTTCTAACCCTTCGGCAATGTCACTCACAAATATCCTGAACAGAATCGGCCCCAGCATCGATCCCTGAGGCACTCCACTACTCACCTTTCCCTCATCCGAGCAAATTTTTGTTTGATTTTTTGCTGTTTCTAGTGTGCTTGTGATACTGTTTTTGTCAATAAAATGAAATTTCTTTTCTTTTAATGTTTCTTTTTTTAATTTTAACTCTACTGTACATCACCTTGTCTTGGTTGGTCCAATTTTTTGGCGACTAATCAAGTCTCAGAAGTAAACATAAACCTTGCAAAATATTACAGTCATAGCCACCTTCTCCTCCAAGTCAGAGAACATGTCACAGGCTGTGTGACAGTCATAGTCGGTCCTGTGAGTATTTATATGGTGAGGAGAAGGAATAATGAAACTAAGTTCATAAAATTTGGAAGCAGGAAATTGCAAACTGGAATCCTGTGATGACCAAAGAGGGAATATCTGTACATTGCTTTGATCTTAGACTTCAGTTTGTCATTTGAGACACATATTTCAGCCGTCCTTTGGAAATGCTGCTGGCAGTTGCATCAATCTATCAAATTTGATTAAGCAGATTTTGCAATGTTTGTACATGTTGTTACCAGACCATGTGTAACTTATTATAACATCTTACCAGATCAGTCCAGACCCTGCCAGCAGGTGGAGACAGAGAACTAACTACTAACTTTTCCATTGATTCATCACTGGTATAACAGATAGTGTAGCTGAGCAACGTGTCAGTATTCTCTGTCTCCGGCAAATGACAGTCTCATGCTTGACTGATGCTGCAGGATCTTCGAACAGGTTCCAGGTCAACAGCTCCAGGATTGTTTGGTAGAATGGAGGTAGAGGCAGGGGTTTTCCTATGGTCAGGGATGATTATATTTTGTAAGTTATACAGAATGAGTTTTATAAAGTTATAAGACTCTTTATTTTTCAGACTAACAACATTAAGATTCCCAATCAGCACGAGTTCCTGATGAAGCCATAAGATGGATGAAATGGTGGCCCCGTAGAACATTAAAGCTAAGTGCTCTTTCATGAATGATATTCTAATTTTAGTGTCCTTATCACCAAAGTATTATTTTATTAATTTTTGATTCACAGTGGATGGTGGCACAACAAAATAAATTTTAAAAAAGGAGTTATGTGTCCGATGATAGAAACAGGATACCGGCTTAAGCTTGTTGCTGGTTATGCCCACGGATATTTATCCAGAGGGTTTCTGAGGTCTCTGTCTTCTTCAAATAAACCAACAAGTCTGTATACCTTAGAAGTTAAAGATTTTTGTTATTTGTATCTTTGCTAGTATAGGTAAATGCAATGTTTTCCACAGGCATAGATAATACAGTATTCCTCTGATGGGAGCAACAAGGTGTATATTTTTGGAACATATTTTACAAGAGGATGGCAAGTTGTTGAGTTTACAAATGAAAAAGAGGAACCTAGAGAGCATCAACCAAACAAAGCAAAAAAAAAAAAAAGCATGCAAGGGCCTTCAAGACTGGGACAATCAAGAGTTCTTTATTCAAAAAAGGCCCGACAAGGGCTGTGTTTCGACGAGAATCCGCCTACGTCCAGGGTCAATGGAACGTCCAGAGCTCCTTAATGAATATTGCAGACCAGTCTTTAAAAAGCAACATAGAAAAGTAAATCTCCAAGCAAATATTAGCACGCATGCAGGCATAAATTGTAGCTGCCTTAGTTTTGCCAATTATGTGAGAAACGCCGTCACTAAGGTTTGGTATTTTTTTTTTCCCGAGCAACAGCGTTTCTTTCACAAGTGGGAAAGCTAAGGCAGCTGCAATTTCTACCCGCATACGTGCTGATATTTGTTTGGAGACATACTTTTCTATATTGCTTTTTAAAGACCGGTCTGCAATATTCATTAAGGAGTTCTAGATGTTCCGTTGACCCCTGACGCAGACAGATTCTCGCTGAAACACGGCCCCTGTCGGGCCTTTTTTTGAATAAAGAACTCTTGATGGTCACAGTCTTGAAGTTGTTGAGTTTAAAAGATTTAAGATAGGAGATGCCTACTCAACCAGAAGAAATATTTGCCTGTCAGCAAATAAAACATTATGTATCTGTTTTAGATGTGAAATAAAAGTGGGAGGGCGACCAAGGATTCCAAAGACTGAAAGGATATATAATAATAAAGATGTTTATTGAGGTATAAAGACTCGACACAACGTCGTGTTTCGGCCATTAGGCCTGCATCAGGAGTCTTAATGCCAAATGCTTTTGAGAACTATTTGATGAAGGCAAATCCTCAACAAAGGGAGGTCTTTAGAAAGACCGTTGTGAAGGTGAGCGTGCTTCGTTGTCTCCTCTGACACAACGCTTGTATAGAATGCTGGAAATATTTTGGGCTCTAGACCAAGGCATCAGTCTTGCAAATTCTTTGCTAAAATTCAGGGAAAAAGCTTTTCGATTTTGGAACTGCATCAGGCTTTGTTCCTATAGCATCTCCTAAAGCTTATGAACCATTACGAGCCAGATGGAGCTTAAATTTAGGTATGATGCTTGATTCACCCGATGTCCTAAAATTGACCTCAAGGATTCCTGACATTTCAGTCAGTGTGGAATTACAGGAGTGTCAATTTCAAGTTCTCCACTACACTTATTGAACTGAAGAGCAGTTATTCAAAACAGGATGAGTAGATACCTTACTTTGTAAAAAGTGTAACGTGGACGTTAACTCACTGTGATACGCTACTTGGAGCATCTACTGGGCTGCCGAATACCATTTTTAGTGGTGGAGTTAGATAAATCTGAAGCTTTGTTTTTCCATGAAATTTTATTGGTTTTGCAAAAAAAGAAGTACAAGCAAAGCAAATTGTAAAGATCAAAAATATCAAAGATAAAAACTATCATATAACAAATATGCAGAGGAATAATATGAAATAAAACAAGCTGTAATATAGTTTAGTTAAATAAAATGTAAGAAGTGATGTGTATCTTCAATTAGTAGAGTGGAGGAGTGGCCTAGTGGTTAGGGTGGTGGAGGAGTGGCCTAGTGGTTAGGGTGGTGGACTTTGGTCCTGAGGAACTGAGTTCGATTCCCACTTCAGGCACAGGCAGCTCCTTGTGACTCTGGGCAAGTCACTTAACCCTCCATTGCCCCATGTAAGCCGCATTGAGCCTGCCATGAGTGGGAAAGCGCAGGGTACAAATGTAACAAAAATAAAATAGATACTATTGGAGATTCTACATGGAATGTTGCTACTATTGGAGATTCTACATGGAATGTTGCTATTCCACTAGCAACATTCCATGTAGAAGGCTGCGCAGGCTTCTGTTTCTGTGAGTCTGACGTCCTGCACGTGTAGGACGTCAGACTCACAGAAGCAGAAGCCTGCGCGGCCACATTGGTGATCTGCAAGGGCCGACTTCTACATGGAATGTTGCTAGTGGGACTCTGGGCAAGTCACTTAACCCTCCATTGCCCCATGTAAGCCGCATTGAGCCTGCCATGAGTGGGAAAGCGCAGGGTACAAATGCAACAAAAATAAAATAGATATTATTGGAGATTCTACATGGAATGTTGCTACTATTGGAGATTCTACATGGAATGTTGCTATTCCACTAGCAACATTCCATGTAGAAGGCTGCGCAGGCTTCTGTTTCTGTGAGTCTGACGTCCTGTACGTACGTGCAGGATGTCAGACTCACAGAAGCAGAAGCCTGCGCGGCCACATTGGTGATCTGCAAGGGCCGACTTCCACATGGAATGTTGCTAGTGGAATAGCAACATTCCATGTAGAATCTCAAATAGTAGCAACAGTGGAGGAGTGGCCTAGTGGTTAGGGTGGAGGAGTGGCCTAGTGGTTAGGGTGGTGGACTCTGGTCCTGGGGAACTGAGTTTGATTCCCACTTCAGGCACAGGCAGCTCCTTGTGACTCTGGGCAAGTCACTTAACCCTCCATTGCCCCATGTAAGCCGCATTGAGCCTGCCATGAGTGGGAAAGCACTGGGTACAAATGTAACAAAAATAAAATAGATACTATTGGAGATTCTACATGGAATGTTGCTACTATTGGAGATTCTACATGGAATGTTGCTATTCCACTAGCAACATTCCATGTAGAAGGCTGCGCAGGCTTCTGTTTCTGTGAGTCTGACGTCCTGCAGGACGTCAGACTCACAGAAGCAGAAGCCTGCGTGGCCACATTGGTGATCTGCAAGGGCCGACTTCTACATGGAGTGTTGCTAGTGGAATAGCAACATTCCATGTAGAATCTCAAATAGTAGCAACAGTGGAGGAGTGGCCTAGTGGTTAGGGTGGAGGAGTGGCCTAGTGGTTAGGGTGGTGGACTCTGGTCCTGGGGAACTGAGTTTGATTCCCACTTTAGGCACAGGCAGCTCCTTGTGACTCTGGGCAAGTCACTTAACCCTCCATTGCCCCATGTAAGCCGCATTGAGCCTGCCATGAGTGGGAAAAACATGGGGTACAAATGTAACAAAAAAAAAAAATTAAGAAGGAGATGTTGAGGAGTCCACAAAATCAGTTAACGGAGACCAAGTTGCAGATTTTTTGATGATTGATCCTAGGAGTTCTGCGGAAGCGAGCTCATATTTGTGATACAGCAGAACAGACCTGCCACCAAAAGTATTCATTTAGTAACGAGGAGGTTTTCCAATTGGTTGATATCATTTGTTGAGCAATAGTGGTGAGAATGTCAAAAAGCGGTTTTTGATGCTTAGGAAGAGTAACTTCTGAAGAGCAGGAGTTGAGGATGATCAACGACAGAGATAACGAAGCAGGTGATCTTAAATATTGAGCAAACAGTGTTCCAAACTACCATCGAAAAAGGCTGAATTTGTGGACACTCATAAATCAAGTGAACTAAGGGTCCCTTTTACTAAGGTGCGCCCAAAAGTTGCCTGCGCTGGCGTAGGCGTGTGTTTTGGATGCCTAGAAAAAAGGAGATTTTTAAAATTTGCCGGAAAACGGACACGCGGCAACATGAAAACCAGTTGCACATCCATTTTCAGCCTGAGACCCTAATGTCACCCATTGGCTTATTTATTTATTTTATTTATTTGTTGCATTTGTATCCCGCATTTTCCCACCTTTTGCAGGCTCAATGTGGCTCACAGTATGCCGTAGTGGTGATCGCCATTTCCAGAATGAGAAATACAATGTGGAATTTCATTGAGTTCATAAATAATAGAGTAACTTATAGAGTTATCTATCAGTTCATTTCCGGCGTGAGAGATTAGCCCAGTATGCTGTTTCCAAGAGTAGCCAAGGCAGGTCAAAAGTACCTGGCAGAAACCCAAATTGTGGCAACACTCCATACTACAAATCCCAAGGCAAGAAGTTGCTTCCCATATCTGTCTCAATAGCAGACTATGGACTTTTCCTCCAGAAACTTGTCCAAACATTTTTTAAAACCCAGATTCGCTAAACGCTGCTACTACATCCTCTGGCAAAGAGTTCCGGAGCTTAACTATTCATTGAGTGAAAAAATATTTCCTCCTATTTGTTTTAAAAGTATTTCCATGTAACTTCCTTGAGTGTCCCCTAGTCTTTGTACTTTTGGAACAAGTAAAAAAGTCAATTTACTTCTACTCATTCTACACCATTCAGGATTTTGTAGACCTCAATCATATCTTTCCTCATCCGTCTCTTTTCCAAGTTGAAGAGCCCTAACCTCTTTAGCCTTTCCTCATATGAGAGGCATTCAATCCCCTTTATCATTTCGGTCGCTCTTCTTTGAACCTTTTCTAATTCTGCTATATCTTGTTTGAGATATGGTGACCAGAACTGCAGTACTCAACATGAGGTTGCACCATGGAGTGATACAGAGGCATTACAGTATTTTAGGTCTTATTCAACATCCCTTTCCTAATAATTCCTAGCATCCTGTTTGTTTTTTTGGCCACCACTGCACATTGAGCAGAAGATTTCAGTGTATTATCTACAATGACTCCTAGATCTTTTTCTTCAGTGCTGATCCCCAAGGTGGACCCTAGCATCAGGTAACTATGATTCGGATTATTCTTTCCCATGTGCATCACCTTGCATTTAGCCATCCAAATTTCATTTGCCATTTGGATGCCCAATCTTTCAATTTCCTAAGGTCTTCCTACAATATTTCACAGTCCGCACGTGTTTTAACAACCTTGAATAGTTTTGTGTCATCTTCAAATTTAATCATCTCACTCATCGTTCTGATTTCCATATCATTTATAAATATGTTAAATAGTACCAGTCCCAGTACAGATCCCTGTGGCACTCCATCCTCCTCCATTGAGAGAAATGACCATTTAACCATAGGAGTGGCCTAGTGGTTAGGGTGGTGGACTCTGGTTCTGAGGAACTGAGTTCAATTCCCACTTCAGGCACAGGCAGCTCCTTGTGACTCTGGGCAAGTCACTTAACCCTCCATTGCCCCATGTAAGCCGCATTGAGCCTGCCATGAGTGGGAAAGCGTGGGGTACAAATGTAACAAAAACAAACACCCTCTGTTTTCTGTCCAATAACCAATTCCTAATCCACACCAGAACCTTGCCTCCTATCCCAGGACTCTTTAATTTTCTCAGGAGTCTCTCATGAGAAACTTTATCAAAAGCTTTCTGAAAATCTAGATACACTACATCAACCAGCTCAATTTTCCCCACGTTTATTCACGCCTTCAAAGAAATGAAGCAAATTGGAGAGGCAAGACTTCCCTCGGCTGAACCCATGATGACCTAGGGGCTCAACCTCTGGGGAACAGTGGTCAGCGCAGGTGAAACCCGGGGTTGTCCGGCCACCAAGCAGAACCTGGTCCGAGTACCGGGCTCGGCAGCGCTCTACTTGGTACAAGAACTCACAGGTCTGACAGCTTCTCCTCCCAAGGGAAAAGATCGCTTTTCACTTCTCACAACTCACATCAGAGCACCAGGTGCCAAGAGGGGGATTGTGAAAATTGTTGAGGACCTTACAAACAGCGCTCATTTGCCATCAGCCACATCTCTCAGCTTCCGCCTCGTTTGTGACTCTTGCATCCCATTTGGGTCTTCTTTCCCTTTCTCCTCTCTTTTTTGACTTTCTATTTGATTTCATGACTCAGATACATCTTCACGATTTACTCTGATACTTGAATTGGGTGTTCGGCATTTGAACTGAAAGGCAGTTGAAATATAAAATATAAAAGAGCCCCCCCCACACCCGTCAGTCAGTCCGCACTGTACACAACCCAGAAATGGTGTCATGAACTTCAAACCTGTTACCTTACGGCCACAAGGGAACCCCAGAAGCTGTGCTCCCACACTCTCAGTACACTCCTGCCCTGGTCAGTGCCCATCCGTAGCTCTGCTTGCCAGTATGCAGACGTTCAGGGCAGTTGGAAGGCTGTACAGACATACTTTTTATTACTAGAATGATCAGTTTTTGGCTCGGTAACGAATGCTGTGTAATTTTCCAGATTGTGGGGATGCTGCACAGGTGCTGGGACCATCTGCGTTTTCGCTGGGTATTGGAAAATGTCCAAAGTACCAGTGCTGAGTGCCACAAGCATAGAGCTCAGACTGTACTGTGCACGCTCCAGTGAGGAAAGACTCCTGAGGAGGGAGGAGAGAGAAAAGAACCCTCTGCTCAGGTATTGCTGCCAAACTTTGATCCGGTCTTGGTGTTCAGCACACAGCGCTGGGAATAGGTGGGCGTTAGAGCGCCATGCCTGGAGTAGCCTCTCTTGCTGACATGGTGTGAAGTGGGCAGCACTGTGTGTGTGTGTCTGGGGGGGGTGGGGTGGGGAGGCAGGGGTATTTTTCTGGGACACTGCAAGGTTTGCTTAGCCATGAGATTTAAATACACAGAGGAATAATGATGGACAAACTGTGTGGTCTGGACCTAGTTTTCCCACATTTTGCCTTTTTAGAAGCAGGATGTGTGTCTGATAGTTTATTGAAGCCTTTGGCACTCAGGAAAGGTTTATGCAGTATGTGAGAGTCCACAAGAAAGAATTAGTCTGAAGCAGGATGGTATAGACTTTTTCTACCAGAATCACTAGGAGCTCAGCCATCCTCTCCTGCTCTGATCCTTTCGTTAAAATGATTTCCACACAACAGACATTAAGAGCATTAAACTTAACTTAAAGCCCACCTCTTTACCACTGCTTTTGACCCCTAACCACTACTCACATGCCCTGTCCTTTATCCTCACCTATTTATTCCCTTACACTTAATCGTTCTGTCTGTTTACCTGTCTTATCTAGATTGTAAGCTCTTTGAGCAGGGACTGTCTTTTCGTGTATGGTGTATAGCACTGCGTATGCCTTGTGGCGCTATAGAAGTGATATGTAGTAGTAGTAATGTAGAAGCCTGCCCTTGCAGATCAGCAATGCGGCCGTGCAGGCTTCTGTTCCTGTGAGTCTGACGTCCTGCACCTACGTGCAGGACGTCAGACTCACAGAAACAGAAGCCTGCGCGGCCGCATTGTTGATCTGCAAGGGCAGGCTTCTACATGTACGTGCAGGACATCAGACTCACAGAAACAGAAGCCTGCGCGGCCGCATTGCTGATCTGCAAGGGCAGGCTTCTACATGGAATGTTGCTAGTAGAGGAGTGGGCTAGTGGTTAGTGCAGTGGACTTTGATCCTGGGGAACTGAGTTTGATTCCCACTGCAGCTCCTTGTGACCTTGGGCAAGTCACTTAACCCTCCATTGCCCCTGGTACAAAATAAGTACCTGAATATATGTAAACCAGTTTGAATGTAGTTGCAAAAACCTCAGAAAGGCAGTATATCAAGTCCCACTTCCCTTTCCTTATTTGAAATTCTAGATGGAATGTTGCTGCTATTGAGATTCTACATGGTGGAATGTTAATGTTGCTATTCCACTAGCAACATTCCATGTAGAAGCCTGCCCTTGCAGATCAGCAACGCGGCCGCGCAGGCTTCTGTTTCTGTGAGTCTGACTTGTGAGTCTGACATACATGCAGGACGTCAGACTCACAGAAACAGAAGCCTGTGCGGACGTGTTGCTGATCTGCAAGGGCAGGCTTCTACATGGAATGTTGCTAGTGGAGGAGTAGCCTATGGTACAAAAATAAGTACCCGAATATATGTAAACTGCTTTGAATGTAGTTGCAGAGACCTCAGAAAAGCAGTATATCATGTCCCATTCTATTTATTTTACATATCATCCCTCACAATATACATTAGATGGATTACATTTACAAGTTTTTTGAGAGTTATCCCTGCACCCCGCACTGTTTCTACAGTGACCTTTTCTGGAAAAGTGTACCCAAATTCCTGAAAGAGTTGAGTTCTGCAGTATTTGTGATTTTATCTGTCCCGCTGTAGATATAGCCTGTGGTCAGTAGGTGGCAGTACAGTCCTACAACTCACTCTCTCTCCGAAGCCTTCACTGTTAATATTATATCTAATATTCCATATTTCAGTCTGCTCAAATCAGACTCAGTTGAATGAAGCTCTTCCAAGCATGGCTTAGGTGTTGTACACAAGCATGCTATCTGACATCCACTGGGTAGGGCGTTTCCACCTTCCAAACACAGCTTTGGGGGGTCATAGGTGCTGACCACAGGAGTCACTGCAACCAAAGGCTGGGGAGATGCCGTCAGGTGGGAATTAATTGCAGAAATTCACGGGGAGAGCAGTCAGAATAAAAGCTGTACTTCTTCTGCTTCTCAACCACGTGAAAACACCGCACTCACTGCGCTGGCATTTGAACTGCAAAGTGATGCATGTGGGAATTACAGCTACGCCATGCAAGGTTCCACGTTAGGAGTCATGGACCAAGAAAGGGATCTAGGTGTCATCGTTGATGATATGTTGAAACCTTCTGCTCAATGTGCTGCTGCAGCTAAGAAAGCAAATAGAATGTTAGGTATTATTAGGAAAGGAATGGAAAACAAAAATGAGGATGTTTTAATGCCTTTGTATCGCTCCATGGTGCAACTGCACCTCGAATATTGTGTTCAATTCTGGTCGCCGCATCTCAAAAAAGATATAGTGGAATTAGCAAAGGTGCAGAGAAGGGTGACGAAATGATAAAGGGGATGGGACAACTTCCCTATGAGGAAAGGCTAAAGCGGCTAGGGCTCTTCTGCTTGGAGAAAAGGCGGCTGAGGGGAGATATGATAGAGGTCTATAAAATAATGAGTGGAGTTGAACGGGTAGATGTGAAGCGTCTGTTCACGCTTTCCAAAAATACTAGGACTAGGGGGCATGCGATGAAGCTACAATATAGTAAATTTAAAATGAATCGGAGAAAATGTTTCTTCACTCAACGTGTAATTAAACTCTGGAATTCGTTGCCGGAGAATGTGGTAAAGGCGGTTAGCTTAGCGGAGTTTAAAAAAGGTTTGGGCGGCTTCCTAAAGGAAAAGTCCATAGACCATTATTAAATAGACATGGGGAAAATCCACTATTTCTGGGATAAGCAGTATAAAATGTTTTGTACATTTTTGGGATCTTGCCGGGTATTTGTCACCTGGATTGGCCACTGTTGGAAACAGGATGCTGGGCTCGATGGACCTTTGGTCTTTCCCAGTATGGCAATGCTTATGTACTTATGTAACTCAAGTATTCTGCAGCACAAAATAAGGAAGGTAAATGGGAAGAGGCCAGTGAGCTGATGTTTTCAGGAATTTGCGGCTACATTTTTTTCTTTAGTTGCGCCAGGTGCTAGTACAGGATCTGTAGGAAGAGTGGATCCAGATTCATCCGACAGGGTTGATCCAGTCCTGGCCTTACCCCATTGCATGAGGGGAATTGTGGTTCTGATTTCCCCATTGGAATCCCTATGACAAGCCAGGCTACAAGTCCCAGCATGCATTGGGGTAAAGCCAGGACTGGATCAACCCAGTCGGGCGAATCTGGATCTAGTTGGCAACCCTAAGAGTAGCCTGCATTCTCCGTGCACAGCAGGATAAGCCAGCCACACACAGGTGATGTCATCGCATGATGCTGCTCGCTCAGATCGGCTCCTCAGAAAAGTCTGGAAGACTTTCTGAGCATGTGCCAACTTGTAACCACCTAGAGGCAACTTCCAACTCCGTCAGTCTTTTTCATCCCTTAACAAACTGCCAGACGGATTCCTGCTCCTCTCTCTCCTGAACTTTTCTAATCGTTATGATGCCAGATGACAAACCATGGAAAAAGACAAAGAAAACCAACAAAGAGAAATCAGCAAAGCCCGGTTTAAAAAAATGCAGAGCAGTTATGCTTGTTTCTTACTTGGAAGGCACGGTGATTTGCACAGCAAAGGACTTTGATACCTTCTGGATTCAAGTTTCCTTTTATCAACATCAGCCTAATAGGCTTGTTGACCCCTGAAGCAGGCCCATGTGCTGAAACACAGCCATGTCGGGTCCCTTTAAACAACTGCCACAATAAAGATCCTTGCATATTTTGATATCCTCCTGGGTTTTGCAGACACCCACCGTCTGTGTGTCTGTTGCCTTAGGCCTGAGCACAATGTGCCTGTCTGCACAAAATGCTCTTGCATGTCTCGACAGCTCCCAAGAGCCGCAGTTTAATGATTTAAAAGCGATATGGGCCTCCACCTCTGCACCAACACCTACCTCCGTTCCTCTCTAGCAGCAGGTAGAGTCTCCAGTAGCAGTTCGCAACACATCCGCCGTTACTATCCTTCCGTCCGGCCCTGTCTTGAGCCACGCTGATCGCTCTTCAGCCTCGAGCACCACCTCAGCAAACATTCCCCTCAATAGCAGGCATTTTCAACATGAGTCAAGGGGGTCAAATAACCCCCGGCAAAGAAATGTCCCTCCCAATGCCAAGATGGAGCTCAAACTTCCCACAGAACCGCCTGCTGGCACAGCAATAGGGCAGACAGCTCCAACACATCCTCCGGTGCTGCCCATCAGCTCAGCAATAGGGCACAGAGCCCGAGGACATTCTCAAGATCTGTCACCACTCTGGCAGTACCACGATAGGGTGCACAGCGATAAACACGCCCACTGTTCCTCACAGCACAGGAACAGGTCACTCGGGCTATTCTAGCACCATCTACTTCCGCTCCAATGACTCCTCCTCATAAGCACATAAGCACTGCCATACTGGGAAAAGACCAAGGGTCCATCAAGCCCAACATCCTGTCTCCGACAGCGGCCAATCCAGGCTTCAAGAACCCGACAACACCTCCCCCAAAAGAAATATATATATTTAATAATGTTCAATGGATTTTTCCTTCAGGAATCTGTCCAAAACCCCCTTAAACTCCGTAAGGCCAGCCGCTGCCACCACATTCTCCGGCAACGAGTTCCACAGTCCAACTACACGCTGAGTAAAGAAAAGCTTTCTCCTATTTGTTTTAAATCTACCATATTCTAGCTTCATCTTGTGTCCCCTGGTTCTATTGTTGTTTGAAAGTGTAAACAAACGCTTCACATCTGTCCGCTCTACTCCGCTCATTATCTTGTAGACTTCTATCATATCACCCCTCAGCCGCCTTTTCTCCAAGCTAAAGAGCCCTAACCATCTCAGCCTTTCCTCATAGGGAAGTTGTTCCATCCCTTTTATCATTTTCGTCGCCCTTCTCTGCACCTTCTCCAATTCTTTTATATCTTTTTTGTGATGCGGTGACCAGAATTGGACACAATATTTGAGGTGTGGTCACACCATGATTCGAGGTAAAGCCAGATGTAAGCAGGCTGTCAAACGCAGTGCTGCACACCGCCGGACAGAGTCCAGACTGGGCAGCTCTGGTTACAAGCACAGGTACAGGCACAAACGCAGCCACAGCGAGTCTTCCACTGCAGGACACCACTCATGCCACAGTCACAGGTCCCTGTCTCGGTCAGATTCATCTACACTTTGCAGTTAGCATTTTCATGTTAGCCTTTGCAGTGTTCCTCATATTTCATTGGGCTCAGAAAGAAAATAAACTTTGCCCTTTTTGTCATTATACCAGGTCCTTCTCATTCTTTTTTTCCTTTGTTCTGCCTGCTTCACCTTAGCACAGTAAGGGGCATGGGTGCAAGGCAAGAACAAACAAAAGAAAGACAACCAACATTTAACGGGGCCTTTTGAGCCTTGAAGCTTGAGCTAGGGAGTCACCTATGTGGGGCTGTCTTATTCTGCGAAGTTGCTTACCTGTAACAGGGGTTCTCCATGGATAGCAGGATAAGCCAGCCACAAATACCCTCTAGTCTACCCCTACAGTTGAAGACATGTCAATCTAATTGGTTCTTAGCTATGGAATTATCTGATGGAGTAGGCAGTTGCCTCAAGTTGGCACATGCTCAGAAAGTCTTTCGGACTATTCTGAGTTCTAGGGAGCAGATCCAAGCTGGCAGCGTCATGTGATGATGCCACCTATGTGTGGCTGGCTTAACCCGATGTCCAAGGAGAACCTCTGTTACAGGTAAGCAACTTCGCTGTATCTGAATTGCCTGCACTATTGCTTTAGCCAGTGACACAGTCAAGGTGTTACTTTCCACTGGGGAAAAAAAAAGAGAGCAGACATGTATAACTTTAACTCTGCATGGGGACAGAATGGCGGTATGGGCTCCTTCTTCTCTCCTGTTCTAGGTATTAGAAAAAGTCACTGTTCCCTTCTGCTGGTCACCATCTGCTCCAGCTTGATACTCATAATCAGGCACTAATCCACGAGGAGAGGGAACACTTCGAAAGTGCCAAACCCCTTCGAGAAAAGCTGCATTTGGCTCCCAATCTAAGAATGGATCATCTTCAAAATCTGCACTTTAGTCCACAAAATTATATATGGCGTAGTCCCAGGATACAAGATAGACCTCATAGATCTACCAATAAGAAACAGAGTCAGGTCGTCAAGATCATACCTAAACCTACACTACCCAAATTGCAAAGGACTGAAATACAAAACAACCTACGCATCCAGCTTCTCCTACATAAGCGCACAACTATGGAATGGGCTCCCAAAAGCTGTGAAAACAATCCATGACCACCTGAACTTCAGGAAATCACTAAAAACCAACCTCTTCAAAAAGGCCTACCCCAACGACCCTACGTAAACCTCCTCACCCAGAAACACAGAATGCCTAATGATTGTACTGGACAACACACAATCTTCATCCCTTCCGACCCTCCACATATACCTCATTCAATCACTGTACAACCTTGTATTTGCTATCAACCGACTGGGCAAATGCCTTAACGGTACTATGTAAGCCACATTGAGCCTGCAAATAGGTGGGAAAATGTGGGATACAAATGCAATAAATAAATAAACCAGTTAAATGGCTTCCTTCAGGGATGACTTGTTCAAGGGATCACATGAATACAACCAGATTTGAAGGAGAGGAAGTCTCAGATTCACATTTTAGAAACATTCTTGGTCTAACAACCTGCACATGTGTTGTGAAGAAATAGATGAGGGGTTTGGTTTATCACATGTCCCCTCCTCCGCTGCTGACAGAGATTCTATCTGCAAAGTATCAGCAGATGCAAAGCGCTGGGATCCTGGGGCGCACCAGGATCATCTCTGCTAAAGACATAAGCAAGGAATGTTGTCTCTGATGCAGAGAGAAGGAAGTAGCTTATCTAACGGTTTCCAAAATGATGCAAAGGGAGCCCCAAAATCCTCTCAAGACATCATGGAGAAAGGAAAAGTCAGCCTGCCTTAGATCCTGTATTTCAGTCTGGTTGAGAGACTGTTGTCAGGATGAGAAAAGGTAAAACTCAGGATCCACAGGAAGTGTGAGTCAGTGAGCCAGTGGACTCAAACATCTGAGTATAAGCATCTAGTTCCACACAACATCAGAAGCAGAGAAAGAAAGAGTGACAGACAGAAGGAAAAAGTACAAAATTTCTTCAGAGATATAAAAACATAAGAGTTGCCATACTGGGACAGACCGAAGGTCCATCAAGCCCAGTATCCTGTTTTCAACAGTGGCCAATTCAGGTCACAAGTACCTGGTAAAATCCTAAAACAGTAAAACTTGATTTTATGCTGCTTATCCTAGAAATAAGCAGTGGATTTCCCCAAGTCCATCTTAATAATGGCTTATAGACTTTTCTTTTAGGAAATAATCCAAACCTTTTTAAACCCTGCCAAGCTAACTGCTTTTACCACATTCCCTGGCAATGAATTCCAGAGTTTAATTACACATTAAGTGAAGACATATTTTCTCCGATTTGTTTTAATTTACTACTTAATACCTTCATTGCATGCCCCCTAGTCCTAGTATTTTTGGAAAGAGCAAACAAGCGATTCATGTTCACCATTCCACTCATTATTTTATACAGGGCCGGTCTTAGCAAGCCCCGACCCCCTCCATTCATCCCTGTCCAGCAATGCCCCTCTCTCCCTGAGTCCTACCCTCCCATCCATCCATGCTCATCTGTCCCCTCCATTCACCCCTATCCAGCAATTTCCCTCTCTCCCTGAGCCCTGTCCAGTCCCATCCATATCCATCCATGCCCATCTGGCCCCTGCCCCCTCCATTCATCCCTATCCAGCAATTCCTCTCTCTCCCTTCCATGAACCCTGCCCTCCCATCCATGCTCCTCTCTCCCCTGCCCTCCCGCTCCCATGTCCCAACTGCCCCCCCGCCCTCTTCCCCCCCCCCCCTAGATCCCTTTCCTTTTTTCTTTTAAATTTACCTCCGTCCGGCAGCACAGCGTCAGTGAAGGAGGCGGCGCTTCCGAGTCCCGACGTCTCTAGCCTTCCCTTCACTCAGGGGCCCGCCTTCTTCTGACGTCATTTCCTTGAACGCAATTCGTTCTTTTAATGGGAGCCAGTGTAGCTTTTCTCTTAGGGATTTGGCGCTTTCGTATTTCGCTTTCCCAAATATGAGTCTGGCTGCTGTGTTTTGAGCTGTCTGAAGCTTCTTAATGACTTGTTCTTTGAAGGAACTCACTCAAGGTGGTGTATATCAAGAATAAGTCAAGCAATAGACAATCACAGCAGTAAAAATATTCAAATAATACAAACTATGGCATAGTAGGCTATATCCTATAAGTGCTGATAGACTTAAAATCATCACTAAATCACCAATGTTATAAGTCTAAACATTTCACTGAAAAATGTGGAGTAAAAAACTTCAGTAGTGCTTTTGCCTGTAAATGTATATTAGGCAATCAGCAACTTACTGTCACCAGCCAAAAACCATCACTTTCCCTACAGTGTAGAAATTTTTCTATTTTTAAATTTTTCTTTGTTTTGTTATATTTTATCTCGTTCGTTCCTTCATATATTCCCAACTACATCTGAGTTATTATGAAAAAGAGAGCTTAGCTTTCAAATGTGTCGGCTATGCTCTACGGTGGTTTTCATTTCACTTCAGTGTTTCTTCAGGAACCGCCGAAAGTATTCAGGGAGCGCATTACAGAGTGCGTGGTGAAGGCTCGCTTGCGGGTATCACATCATGTGATGTCTCTTGGAGAGGGTGTGGTTAGGGGTCGTTGAGGACCTTAGTGACCTCGGAGGGGTGTAGAGGGAGATCCTGTTCTTCAAATACTCTGGGCCATTTCCTTTAAAGGGCCTTGAAAATTCAACGTAGATTTTAAGTTTGGTCCTCTATTGTACTAGTAGCCAGTGAAAGTTTTGCAAAAATGGTGTGATGTGGTCACGTTGTTATACGAGTAAATATGTACCCCCTTCCCCCACCCATGCACCATCCAGACATTGTTCAGTGTACGCCACCTACTAACTATGCGCTTAATTCCCACCATGAGCCCTTGTTGTTAAAGTGGACTATTAATGCCAGATTAAATTAAATGGATCACCGTGGGTCTCTGCTCAGTGTTCTGCTGCGGCTAAGAAAGCAAAGAGAATGTGAGGTATTATTAGGAAAGGAATGGAAAACAAAAATGAGGATGTTATAATGCCTTTGTATCGCTCCATGGTGCGACCGCACCTCGAATATTGTTTTCAGTTCTGGTCGCCACATCTCAAAAAAGATATAGTGGAATTAGAAAAGGTGCAGAGAAGGGCGACGAAAATGATAAAGGGGATGGGACGACTTCCCTATGAGGAAAGGCTAAAGCGGCTAGGGCTCTTCAGCTTGGAGAAAAGGCGACTGAGGGGGCGATATGATAGAGGTCTATAAAATAATGAGTGGAGTGGAATGGGTAGATGTGAAGAGTCTGTTTACGCTTTGCAAAAATACTAGGACTAGGGGGCACGCGATGAAGCTACAAAGTAGTAGATTTAAAACGAATCGGAGAAAAGTTTTCTTTACTCAACGTGTAATTAAACTCTGGAATTCGATGCCAGAAAATGTGGTAAAGGCGGTTAGCTTAGCAGAGTTTTAAAAAGTTTTGGACGGCTTCCTAAAGGAAAAGTCCATAGACCATTATTAAATTGGACTTGGGGAAAATCCACTATTTCTGGGATAAGCACCATAAAATGTTTTGCACTTTTTTGGGATCTTGCCAGGTATTTGTGACCTGGCTGGATTGGCCACTGTTGGAAACAGGATGCTGGGCTTGATGGACCTTTGGTCTGCCCCAGCGTGGCAATACTTATGTACTTATATGTACTGATGTATGAGCCTTGTGATGCCCTTCCAGAGATAGCTTTGCCTGGGCATAAGATACTACTTGATTTTTATGATATAACCTGATAAAGGTGTTTAATTCAAAGACTTCCTCTTGTGTGAGCTGAGAGTTCCTTTGGGAGTTTTTGTGTAGTCAATTAATAAAGGTCTTGAGGCATCTGCCTCTCCCATACTAGAACTCCTTAATTATTGTTTTCTATAATTTTTGTACCCTCTGGGATAAACCCTTCTGAGAGAGAGGACTGGTAAAATTCTATCATCCACTAACTGGAAACAATGGATGATCATTTCTAGTTATAATTTCCAGCTGGAATCTGGGCACACGTTTCACTGGAAAACATGTTCTGAGGGCACCAGTGCGTTCTCACACCCATGCACACAGTTGTCACGGACACACAAACAGCAGAGGTGCACATGTGCAGAGAGAGAGAGAGAGAGAGAGAGAGAGAATGACAACAGATAAAGACCATGTGGCCTATCCAGTCTGTAGAGTCTCCACGGAGTGGATGAACGCTAAATACCACGGAGTGAAGATCAAAACAAACACAGTGGGAAGTGGACCAATGACTTCAGGACATAGAGACTAAGATGATATTCAGGGAGTAAACTTTATTGTAGACTCGACACAGTGCTGTGTTTCGGCCACAGGCCTGCTTCAGGAGTCTTTGACGTAGTTGAAGAAAGAGGCAACTTGCCGTTACACTAGACTTGGGCTTCACGCTCTGTAAGGTCCTTTTTGAGACCAAAAAGCATTGGATATTTCAGAGTTAGACTTCTTTGTGCATTGTGCAAGACGTACAACCTTTTATACAACATTCTCACACTGTCAAAGACTCCTGAGGCAGGCCTGTGGCCGAAACACAGTACTGTGTCGAGCCTATCCGGTCTGCCCATCCATGCCATTTACTCTCCCTATCGCTCCCTTAGAGGTCCGATGTACTTGTCCCAAGCTCTGTTGAATTCAGATACTGTTTTCATCTCCACCACCTCCACCGGGAGCCCGTTCTATGAATTCACCACCCTTTCCATAAAGAAGTATTTCCTCAGGTTACTTCTGAGTCTGTCCCCTTTCACCTTCATCCAATGCCTCCTCATTACACATCTTCTTTCCAATGGAAAGAGAGTTGCCTCCTGTGCATTTATGCTGAATTAGGTATTTAAATGTCTCTGTTATCTCTGATCATATGCTGACTTAGAATGAACAAGTGCACACACACACACACACACAAGCATACACAGTCAGTGCAATGATATGCTTGTGTGCATACACAGAAACTCGGCACGGGCTGTCACACATCCCCCTATCATCATCTTGGATGAACCTGCTTGAAAATGAAACGTAGAGCTGATAGCTGGTTGGGTCTTCTTGTCACAGGGAAGCGCATTTGAGCTGTTAAGTAGAGGAATTAAAAGAAATGTCGCTGATGCGTTAAAAGATGAAACTTTTCTTTTCTTTGTCATGCTGTTGACTCTGGCAGGCTGTAATGAAGCTGATTGATGACAAGATAGCCTATGACCATTACAGGGTAATTGAATGGTTGTGTGTGTGTATGCTCAGACTGTCAATGCAGAACATGGACCGCAATTGAAATTGGAGGCACACAGAGAGAAAGAAAGGCTGAATAAAAGGGAATTAGAGAGAGGGAGAAAAGCGATTGAAATAAAGAGCAGGAGACATGTATCATCACTGGCTCTGATTCTGTGACATGTTAACCACAGCAAGAAAACAATTGTGAACTCATACAGAGGACTCTTTCTACGCCCAGCGGAAAAGTGCAGCTCCAGCAGCACCACAGTAGACTCCCAGTCCCTTTTCTTCAGAGATAGACATACCTGATAGACTGTGAAAGTGACGGACTACCAAAACAAGGAACCAACATAGGAAAAAAGGGAGAAAAGATACGGGCAGCTTCATGGTCTGCTATTGTGGGACTGCCAGAGTAATACAGCTAAGCCTACGTTTGCACGTCACAAGAACATAAGAATAGCCATACTGGGTCAGGGCAATGGTCAATCTAGCCCAATTTCCTGTTTCCAACAGTGGTCAATCCAGGTCGCAAGTACCTGATAGCAACATTCCATGCTACCAGTCTCGGAACAAGCAGTGGCTAAAACTCAATAAAGAAAAAACACATTGTCTCATCCTCTCATCCCAACACAGCACGGACAACCCCACAACTATCAACACCCCAGACTATACCCTTCCTATCTCAGACAACCTGAAAAACTTGGCTTTACAATAGACCGTAACTTAACGCTAGAGAGCCAAGTGGCGTCCACAACAAAGAAAATGTTCCACTCAATGTGGAAACTCAAACGCTTGAAACAATTCTTCCCGTGGGATACATTTCGCAACCTGGTACAATCAATGGTACCAAGCCACTTAGACTACTGCAATGGAATTTATGCGGGATGCAAGGAACAGACCTTAAAGAAGCTTCAGACCGCTGAGAACACGGCAGCTAGGCTTATATTTGGAAAAATGCGATATGAAAGCGCAAAACCCCTCCGCGAAAAACTACACTGGCTCCCAATCAAAGAACGCATTGCCTTCAAAATCTGCACCCTGGTTCACAAAATAATCTACGGTGAAGCCCCTGGATATATAACAGACTTGATCGACTTACCAACTAGAAACACATCAGAATCAACACGAACATATCTAAATCTGCACTACCCAAGCTGCAAAGGCCTCAAATACAAATCAACTTACGCATCCAGCTTTTCCTACATAAGCACACAACTGTGGAACACATTACCAAAAGCCTTGAAAATGATGCACGACCACCTAAACTTCTGGAAATCACTAAAAACTAACCTATTCAAAAAGACATACCCTGCTGATCCAACCTAAATGCCTGATCTCCGCGACACAACAAAACTAAAGTACATAATGGACATAACTCAACTCTTCCGCTGTACATTTCCCTAAATATACATGTGCCACATGAACTTTATCCTACCACAACATCACTTTGTATTTGTTCTCACTGGAGCCGGCAAACGCCCTCCGGTGCTATGTAAGCCACATTGAGCCTACAAATAAGTGGGAAAATGTGGGATACAAATGTAACAAATAAATAAATAAATAAATAAAATGTCTATCTGCTTCTGATAGACCTGAAAAAGGTGTTATGAGTTTTTGTCTCTGCAGCGAGTTTTCTTCAAATTCTCTTTTAGCCGTTTTTATCAATGCTTTGCATCTAGCTTGACAGTGCTTATGTTGCTTCTTATTTTCTTCATTCAGATCCTTTTTTAATTCTTTGAAGGATGCTGTTTGGCTCTAATAGCCTCTTTCACTTCACTTTTAAACCATGCTATCTGTCATTTGCTCTTCTTTCCTCCTTTTTAAATATGTGGAACACATTTGGTCTGGGCTTCCACGATGCTGTTTTTAAACAATGTCCATACCTGATTTAAAGTCCTAACCTTTCCGGTCAATCCTTTTAGCTTTAACCATTTCCCTCATTTTGTCGTAGTCACCCTTTCGAAAATGAAACGCTGTTACAGTAGATTTCTTTAGTGACTTTAGTCCAGATAACAGCTCAAGTTTGATCATGTTATGATCACTGTTTCCCAGCAGATTCAACACTGTTATCTCTTGTCCCATACTCTACATTCCTCTAAGAACTAGATCAATCTTGTCGGTTCTTGGACCAGTTGTTCGAAGAAGCAGTCATTTAGTACATCTAAGAATTTTACCTCCCTAGCACTCCCTGATCTAACATTTATACAGTCAATATTGGGGTAATTGAAATCACCCATTATTATAATGTTGCCTAATTTGCCAGATTTCCTAATTTCTGTAAACATTTCTTCATCTGTCTGTTTGCTCTGTCATGGTGGATGGTAGTACAGCCCTACCAGTATACTCCTTCCCTTCACACATGGAATTTCTATCCAGAAGGATTCTACACTGCTATCTGTTTCATGTAGAATATTTATTTTGTTTGAATCAATCCCCCCCCCCTCCAATTTGATCCACTCTATCATTGCAATATAATTTGTACCCTGATAACACAGTGTCCCATTGATTTGTCCTTCTTCCACCAGATATCTGAGATGCCTATTATATCTACCTCTTTGTTTAGTGCTATATACTCTATCTCTCCCATCTTACTTTTTAGGCTTCTTGCATTTGTATACAGACACTTTGAAATCATGTTTTTTCCTTGCATCTACAAGCTGCTTTGAAATTGATGGGGATAATTTGCATCCTTTACTCTGTTCTCCCATTAAACACTCCTGGCTTTCTTTCACCATTATTAAGTAGAGGAGTGTGGTAGCCGTGTTAGTCCACTCTTAAGGTTATCAATAGAAATCAAACAAAATAAAACATGGAAAAGAAAATAAGATGATACCTTTTTTATTGGACATAACTTAGACCGTAGAAGTCTGGCCAGCACTGTTCTTGTACTAAAAGTTCTGACGTTAATGTCGAAGAGCCTTAAAATTTGTACTCCAGCCCATCCCTATCTATTCAGTCACGATCAGGGCACAGACCGTAGAAGTCTGCCCAGCACTGGTTTTGCTTCCCAATTACCGGCATCACCACCCAACCTTCGTTAAGATTCCGTGGATCCATTCCTTCTAAACAGGATTCCTTTGTGTTTATCCCACGCATGTTTGAATTCCATTATTATTTTCATCTCCACAGCCTCCCATGGGAGGGCATTCCATGTATCTACCATTATTGAAACCTCTGTATTGGGATTCCATAAAGATCCTGTTTCAATAGTATCCTTGAAGGATACTCGACTCTGAACCATGCGTTCCTGGGCGACTGTCGGCTTGTTTTTCTTTCCCCTTGAGTCTGAGAACTTGGAAATAATAACAATACGGAAACCTTCAAGAACCTCTCACAGGATCACTACAACATCCAGGACGCTCCGTCAAAGACATCTCTTCTGGCTGTCAATCACACCCAATAGGACCCTCTTGTATTTCCTGTTTCTTGACTTATTTCATTATTTAAACGTTTATGCTGCGTTACATGGCACGTCCACACCATCTCCAAACCCCACTGTCCATTTTTCAGAAAAAAGGGTGGCAGGGCATAAATTTGGACAAAAGAAGAGAAGAAGGTCGTTAAGTCAAGTGACTCCCGGTAAACAAAATTTAGTAAAGGTATTTTCTATTAATTACAAAAGTGATGAGCATGAAAAGACTGCTTGGGATAAGAACTGAGAAAGGGGTGTAACATCGCAGTCATTCACAATCGGACACCAGCATGACAACACAGTTTTATTCACATAAAAAGTTCACTGTTACTAGAAATCAGTCCTGCTCACCAATGCAGGCCCCTGACAGGTATTTTCCAGTAGTTTCTAGCCTGATCATCCATCACCCAGATCGATAAAGCCTCTGCGGAGATTTATTAATGGTCTTGTCACTGGCGTGTGCTGAATGCCTGGGACTATCCACGAAGATAGATCCTCAGGCGCTGGTAAGCTGCTCTTCATTCCCCGCTGACCTTGTCTCTCCTTATTCTTGCTTGCTTAAGAGTTATGAATAGGAGATGTGATAATTTGATATTGATCTAAATTTTACCACATGGCTGTTATAAGAAAGGGGACTAAGTACTTATTCCTTGTTGCACAGCACTTTAAAATATGAGAACGGAATTATACACAGTTCCTGAAGGAGAAGGACTTAAAGACACTGGTATAACTGAAAGCAGACAAGGGACGGGAGGAAATCACAAAATACTGAATGAATTATGGGGCCAGGGATGGCACTGCCACTAGAAAGTTAAGGCATCTGCCTAGGGTGGCAGAATCGGGGGTCAGCACTCAGCAGCCAGGCTCCTGCTGGGTCGACTGCTGCCGCCCCCCACCTCCTCCCAGTGCTGTGTGGGCCCTGAAAGCACAGTCCTATACTGAAGTGCTGCCTCAACCCACCTTCCTCCAAGGCAGATTTCCTGTCGGGGGGGGGGGGGGGGGGGGGGGGGGGGGGGGCATGACACGGCACTGCTTCAGCAAGGGTCTGAACTTACAGGAACACACAGTGCTCTATATTTTTTTAAACAATACCATCCAAAAAGGTTTCTTCCAACTATATATTTATGTATAAATCATTTTTTATTAAGTGCTTTAACAGAAGAAACAAACAAAACAATGATAAATAAACAAAAGTACTTCCATGAAATGCACAAAAAGAGAGAAACAAGCAAATAACATTAACACAGTAAAATAGTAAATGATGGCAGATAAAGTCCTGTACGGTGTAACCAGTCTGCCCAACAAGATAAACTCATTATACGTGGTATGCGATAATTTACATGTATACCCGAGTGATTTGTCCTTGCCATTTTCAAGGCACAGACCGTAGAAGTCTGGCCAGCACTGTTCTTGTACTAAAAGTTCTGACGTTAATGTCGAAGAGCCTTAAAATTTGTACTCCAGCCCATCCCTATCTATTCAGTCACGATCAGGGCACAGACCGTAGAAGTCTGCCCAGCACTGGTTTTGCTTCCCAATTACCGGCGTCACCACCCAACCTTCGTAAGATTCCGTGGATCCATTCCTTCTAAACAGGATTCCTTTGTGTTTATCCCACGCATTTTTGAATTCCATTATTATTTTCATCTCCACAGCCTCCCATGGGAGGGCATTCCATGTATCTACCACCCTCTCCGTGAAAAAATACTTCCTGACATTACTCCTGAGTCTGCCCCCTTCAACCTCAATTCATGTCCTGTAGTTCTACAGCCTTCCCATTTCCGGAAAAGGGTTGTCTGTGGATTAATATCTTTCAAATATTTGAACGTCTGTATCAAGTCACCCCTGTTTCTCCTTTCCTCCAAGGTATATATGTTCAGGTCAGCAAGTCTCTCCTCGTACGGTTTGCAATGCAAATCCCATACCATTTTTGTAGCATTTCTTTGCACCACTTCCAATGTTTTTACATCTTTAGCAAGATACAGCCTCCAAAATTGAACACAATACTCCAAGCGGGGCCTCACCAACAACTTGTAGAGGGGCATCAACACCTGCTTTCTTCTGCTAGTTATACCCCTGTCTATGCAGCCTAGCATCCGTCTGTCCATGGCTGCTGCCTTGTCGCATTGTTTCTTCACCTTCAGATTCTCGGACACCATTACCCCAAGGTCTCTCTCCTGAGTCGAGCTTACTAATCTCTCCCCTCCTATCTGGTATCTCTCTTTTGGGTTTCTGCACCCCAAGTGCATCACTCTGTACTTCTTGGCTTTGAATTTTTAACTCATATACTCTTTCATCAACTTTTTCTTTGCAAAATAAAAGATTTATATATATATATTTGTTGCTCAGTGTATAAAAGTGCCAAACTCATGAGGTACTTTTCACCTCTTGTTGAACATTCATTTGCATCATAGAACCAGCCACCTGCCTCCTGTATAAGTTATCATTCTTTTATTTATACTTGATGATGTCCATATATTTACTATGCCTTGGAACTTATGATCTTAATCCTTATCAATAATTATATGCAACCAAGTTACTTAGCTTTGATGAAACTGCAGGTTGGCTAGATATTCAGCTGGATTTTCAAATTAGCTCAATTATTTTGACTCCTCTGGTGATTTTTCCTCATGAGTTCAAAAGGGTTGTGTGATAATACCCTTGTCTGCTATATTTTTTGTTCTCAACGCAGTTCCACGTTTCGCTTTACTCCGGTGTCATCAGGAGAACAGTAGTCTAGAACATGATATGTGTCTTTTAATACCATTCTTATACACTCACTCTTACTATTACACATACTTAATTCTCTTAAGTTTATCTACTTTAATCAAAGTCTTACAGCTTACTTGAAATGGCGACTCTCTGGTCTCCACACCTCTACCATCGCACGCCGACACATACGCTCTTCTAGCTTATTGTTCTGATGCTTGCATTGGTTCCTGATAACCAGGTTAGTTACACAAGATTGGCTCATCCGTCCGATTGACTACTGAATGAGCCAATCCATCTCTTTATTCAGTCCTTTGGGCTCTACCGTTGCCCAATCAAAAACGAACCTTTGTTCTTTTCATATCAGAGCTTTTGAGACATCACCTCCCCATTGGAATTTCAACTGGGATAATACTACAAATCATAATTTCTGTTCCAAATGATTACACTCAGTCCAAAGGTCCACTAAAGGAGTATTTATTTATTTATTGCATTTGTATCCCACATTTTCCCACCTCTTTGCAGGCTCAATGTGGCTTACAATACATCATGAATAGTGGAAATATATAATAAGATAAACAATTAGTATTATGGAAGGATCTTGGGTAACATGATAATGAAAAAGTATGATATTAGTATAACAAGCAAATATAAGACAATACTGGATATATGTAAAGGAGTTCACATTTGTTGATCTTTGTGGTATGCCTTGTTAAAGAGATGGGTCTTCAGTAGTTTGCGGAAGTTGGTTAGTTCATAGATCGTTTTTAAGTTGCGCGGTAGCGCATTCCAGAATTGTGTACTCAGGTAGGAAAAGGTTGATGCATGCATTAGTTTGTATTTTAGACCTTTACAGTTGGGGAAGTGAAGATTGAGGAATGTGCGGGATGATTTTTTAGCATTCCTGGGTGGTAAGTCTATCAGGTCTGACATGTAGGCAGGGGCATCTCCGTGAATGATTTTGTGGACTAGGGTACATATTTTGAACGTGATGTGTTCTTTAAGTGGGAGCCAGTGTAACTTTTCTCGTAGGGGTTTTGCACTTTCATATTCTGTCTTCTCAAATTACTAAGATGTTCCCCAATTCGTTGTTTAATTCTTCGGCGGGTTTGCCCTATGTACCACTTCAAACATGGACACACTATTCCATAAATCACTTGGTCCGAGTTGCAATCAGTATTGTCCATAAATGAAATTGTTTCCCCGTTCTCAGGTGGATTACATTCCGTGTTACTATTGCATATTGACAATACACACATTGATGGCACTGGTTATGGTAGAGGTGTGGAGACCAGAGAGTCGCCATTTCCACCTGGGGAAGGAAGCGTTAGTGGGTAGGTTGAGCCTCTTCTCCACAAGGAAACTCGAAGTTCAGGTCCAAATGTATATGGGAAGGCTGGCAGTTAAGACAGGCTGCCTGTGGGGAGACAACTGTACCCCTTTTACTCCAAATGACCACTCTGCAGTCAGTAGGTTAAAACTCAAGCAGTTTATTTTTCAACTTCAAACCACAGGAACATCCAACTGTATGAACTCTTCATCAAATAGTACAATCCTTAAGTAAATCTTTATCTGGTAGTCCCCCAGCAGAACTCCTGTGTTCTTCTCCCTTAGTGTATATGTTACAAGGTATTCTTAAACAGGGTTATTTACACTTTATACAGCTTCAGTCCATGCCTATCCCCAAAGACGGTGCCTCCAAGGGCTGTTCTCCTCTCTAAGCTTCAGGTTTGGACCCTCCTGGTCTAACCTCCACCCAGGGTGACCTTTGCATCGGCTCACCCTGACTACGGGATGGGCATTCCCTGGCTCTGATCCCACACTCCTGGACTGGGTCTCTCCTCTGCCCACTCAGAGCTGTTTCTCCTAACAGCAACTCTCCTTTTCCTTAGCCAATGGATTTACTTCTTTTCAAAGGGATCCCCCTTCTCCTTCTTTGGGTCACTTGGCAGGGGCCTGCAGGCAACCAAAGACCCTCAGGTGCAAACAGAAAACCAAAAGACCCAAAAGAAAGGAAAAGCCCCCTTACAGGTCAAATATGTAACTTTATATCCTTCTAGTCTCCTCCCCCCCTTGTCACTCTTCCTTTCCCTGCACGTTCTCTCTGCATTTTATTTCAGAACCATTTCCCTTGGGCTGGGTACAGGGGCGTATCTGCGTGGGGCCACAGGGGCCTGGGCCCCCGCAGATTTCGCCCTGGACCCCCCTACCACAGACCCTCTCCACCTCCCCCTCCCTCCCGCCCGCCACCAACCCGTCGCCGATCTTTGCTGGCGGGGGACCCCAAGCCCCCGCCAGCCGAAGTCCTCTCTTCCGTGCAGGATGCAAGTTGCAACGCTTCCTGTTCTTCTGAGTCTGACGTCCTGCACGTACAACGTGCAGAACGTCAGACTCAGAATTTGGAATTCAGTCTGACGTCCTGCGCGTTGTACGTGCAGGACGTCAGACTCAGAAGAACAGGAAGCATTGCAACTTGCAGCGGCGCAGCCTGCATGGAAGAGAGGACCTCGGCTGGCGGGGGGTTGGGGTCCCCGCCAGCAAAGGTAAGTGACAGCAGCGGGGGAGGGTTGGCGGCGGCGGGAGGGGGTGGAGAGTGTCATTGGTGGCGAGGGGGGGGTCTAGCAGTGGCGGGGGGGGGGTCCGGAAATGGCGGGGGGGGGGGGGGGGCGCCGGGGGGGGGGGGCTAAAATGTGCCCCCTCCCTCTGGCCCCCCCTACCGCCAGAGTCCAGATACGCCCCTGGCTGGGTATATTAAAAGCAAGAAGTCAGCTAAAGAATCAGTTGGACTGCTACATGACCGAGGGGTAAAAGGGGCACTCAGGGAAGATGAAGCCATAGCGGAGAGATTAAATTCATTCTTTGCTTCGGCCTTCACCGAGGAAGATTTGGGAGAGATACCAGTGCCAGAAAAAATATTCACAGCTGACAAGTCAGAGAAACTGAATGAAATCTCTATAAACCTGAAAGGTGTAATGGCACAATTTGACAAATTGAAGAGAAAAGCAAATTGCCTGGATGTGACTTACAAAACAATTCATACTGCCAATTTCTCATATCAAGGCACCAAAACCTGGAACTCTCTTCCTAAACAAATTAGATACACAAACGATTACATGATGTTTCGAAGTTTACTGAAAACTCATTTTTTCAGTTCAACCTTCAATAAAACAATGAACTAATCTTGAACTGAATAATGTTGATCCTTTTATATCGTATTCCATCTCTCTTAATTATTTCTATCTCCTGGATAATCAAATCCTTACCTGATTACTCTACATTCAAAGATTACCTATCTAATATTACTTAGGACAGTTTCACTCATCAACGTTCCAGTCGAGTCTCCGTTATCTATCAATTCTATACTGAAATTGTTAATCGCTTTTATTGTTCTCTCAATTCGAACTGTGCGTTCCTGGATTATTCCTATTTATGTTGAAGTAGCTCATTTTAAATTTCAACCAAGAAGTATACGATGTATTATATGAATTGATTCTTTTCAAAGTGTGCACCATTCTACTGATGTTTGTAATGTAAGCCACATTAAATCTGAGCTCTTCTTGGGCTAATGTGGGATAAAAATGCCATAAATAAATAAATAAAAATAAATTTCTACATTCCTTGATCATCAAACTGGAAACAGTGTTAACACGCCACTGAGCTCTTTCCTGTGCATCTTTAGAATCATTTTTTCACAAGGGAAATACAACAGATTGCCATGTAATGAATTGATTTACTGTGACTCTGGCAAGAATTTTTTGGTTTCTATGGGAGGTTTTATCAACAGGTTAAGGAGACGGCCGTGGGTGGCTCCCGATTTGGCCAATCTCTATGTAGCAAATTTTGAAGCAAATTACCTTACAAATCACCATTTTGAGGATGAGATCTGCTTTTACAAACGCTTCATCAACATCTTTTTATTGTGGCATGGATCTACAACACATCTTAAAGAATTCTTCACATGGCTCAACTCGTACGATCTCAACCTGCAGTTTCAGATGTAATATGATCAAGAATCAATCTTGTTTTTGGACACCCTCATCCGTAAGACACGGTATTCTTTCACTACAACCATCTATCGGAAACCTACTGACAAAAATGCATACCTGCATTGTCAAAGTTTCCATCAAAGATCTCTAAGGAACAACTTACCGTACTCACAATTTTTGTGGTTAGGAAGACTATGTACTGACATCGAAGAATATAATAAGGCCATATTATGAAGACACAGTTCATAAACAGGGGGTATCTGTACTTTCAGTACATGCATGTTACAACAAAGCTTTACCCACGGAACGTGAGACACTTCTTATTCCTCAACACAAGCCATCGCCGGATCTTGTGTGTGATTTGAGGTTCTCCCACCTCTTAGGTCAGATTAAAAGGTCCTTAAAGAAATATTGGCATATACTTGAACATCATCTCTGCTTTAAATATAATTATTTTTGCAAATACTAGGAATAAAAATCTAAGGGAGATCGTTGTACCATTTATACTACCAGATTTGGAAAGTCCAGAACTTGAACCTGTTGGACATCGACTGTGTAGACCCTCTATGAAGATGAAAAAGTTCAAGGATCCACAATCTGGAAAGAAATTTGTTTTTAAACAGTCCTGGGACTGCAATAGTGCATCTGTCATCGTTGGACCTTGCAATAAACTATATATTTATTTATTTATTTTATTTATTTATTGCATTTGTATCCCACATTATCCCACCTCTTTGCAGGCTCAATGTGGCTTACAATTCATCGTGAATCTTGGAAATAGAAAAGAATATACATTTGGTTTATAGAGGGTTTGGGTTACATGGTGGTAAGTACATGGTTGTATTACAGCAAAAGACGTTCTAAGACATTCTTATCTATATTAAAGATTGTGCAGTTACACGTGTTGATCTTTGTGATATATCTTCTCAAAGAGATAAGTTTTTAGTAGTTTGCGGAAATTGGCCAGTTCATGGACCGTTTTCAGGTTGCGTGGTAGTGCATTCCATAGCTGTGTGCTCATATAGGAAAAGGCAGATGCATGCAACAATTTGTATTTCAGACCTTTACAAATGGGAAAAGGAATGGTGAAGACACATATAATAGAGCACAGGAGTTGTATAAATCAGGAGATCAGGGCTGCATCCCTAGTAGAACACTGGACATCACCTCACTGCTCTTTAGAAGATATATATTTTTTTGTCATTTTATTTATTTATTTATTTATTTGTTGCATTTGTATCCCACATTTTCCCACCTTTTTGCGGGCTCAGTGTGGCTTACAATACATTATGAATGATGGAAATACAATTTGTTACAATTCGGTTATGGATTACATTGTGAAGAGTTATACGAGACAAAATCAAAGTATCGTTAAGGAATATTGAAACATTGGAAGGAAACAACGGGAAGCTAAAGGGCAATATGTCATAACAAAAAACATATGGTATACATTTTTCTGTGAGTAGAGGTATGAGTGTGGTGAGATTTCGTGGGTTGAGAATTCAGAAGTGGGTGTATTGATGTATTACTGAACAGTGAGTGTGGACTTTATGTGTTTTGGTTCTTTCCGTAAATTTTATCAAAAAGATGTGTCTTCAATAATTTGCGGAAGGTGGTTTGTTCGTAGGTCATTTTCAGGTTGCGCGGCACTGTGTTCCAGAACTGCGTGCTCATGTAAGAAAAGGTTGACGCGTGCAGCGCCTTGTATTTCAGGCCCTTGCAGTTAGGGAAGTGGAGGTTGAGGAAAGTTCGGGATTAAGTGGACTACTACCAAATGGTGCCAAGGAAATATTAAAAAGATTCTTGACAAAGAGGAACAAAAAAATGATACATCAGCTCAATACCCTCCGGCCGTCAGGTTTAAATTCAGAGATTGATTACAGTGCATTCCTATGACACATCATTTTCGGCACCCCATGGTCTCTACTGGTCACTTTTTACCTCTCCTTAAGCTCCCATGCAATTCGTTTACAGTTAATTTTACTTAATCCTTTTAGTTCATTTATAAATTATTTCTTCATTCGTGTTTAATTTTCAGTTCTCATTATTTAGTGCGAATCGGTGCCGATAATTGCCTGTTAACATCCAATTAACAGAATTTATTAGCTAGTTAACCAATTAAGTTACGTGCATTGTTATAGAATTCGCTTCAATTTCTATGTAGAAATTAAGGTGCAATATATAAAATTTGGGGGTATGTGTCATTTCCATTTTTTTTAAAGTTATATTTGTACCCCGCACTTTCCCACTCATGGCAGGCTCAATGCGGCTTACATGGGGCAATGGAGGGTTAAGTGACTTGCCCAGAGTCACAAGGAGCTGCCTGTGCCTGAAGTGGGAATCAAACTCAGTTCCTCAGGACCAAAGTCCACCACCTTAACCACTAGGCCACTCCTCCACTGTTGCTACTATTTGAGATTCTACATGGAATGTTGCTATTCCACTAGCAACATTCCATGTAGAGGTCGGCCCTTGCAGATCACCAAAAATTCACGCCTTCAACTTAGTGTGTCTGTTCGTGTTGTATTTTCACAAATATTTGCTTTGTGACAGCAGATTTACATCGTATTCTCTGTTTTAGATTTCAGCACATATTTGAGCACTCAGTTCCTGATGAAGCCGTGGTCTTAGGTGAAACGGTGATCTCCGTAGAACGGACAATGAAGAGTGCTTGAACTCAATGCAAGCTAAGTGCTTTCTTCTTCTCTTATGCTGAGTTAATTCAGGCCATGAGTTGTGCCTGTTCATTTAAGTTCATTGCTGCCAGTGAATATTTTTTTTGAGGCTTAAAAAATACAGCCCAGGGTTTACAGAGTTTTTTGCCCAGTGATAGAAACTCTGCGGGAGTTACAATTTGAGCAATATATAACCACGCACAAAACCGTTGGTATTTTACCAGCGGTTTCTGAGGGCTTTTCTCTGTTATACCAATTTAGCACAAATTATTCCATGTTGGAGCTATTCCTTAAAACTTCCCCCACAGGCAAATATAAGTTGTTAAAAGCAACACAGCACACCCACTTCCATGGGGTCCAAAACAGATGTGTCCTCCTGTCTTCTCGGTACTTGAAAGTGGTCCAATAAAAAGGAGCATAACCAGGACCTAAAATATTTTCTCAGCTAAGAAGCAGAGTATGTAAAATATATTTTCTCAAGGATTTAAACCAGGTGTATAAATCAGTGATAAAGACAGGCTCGTACGGTTTGTGTGCATATGTTAGAGAAAGATCGGGCCCCGGGGAGCAGAAGTGGTTGATGGATTGTATCTTTTAAACAGATATTTGTCCTTTCGTGACCTCAGACATGCTCTGAAAAAATGGAGAAAGCAAAAGCATCATAACAGGAAGAAATCAATAATAATAACAGTGCTCAGCAACGAAATCTCTTGTAGGGGCAGAGATGGAGAGGAGTCGGGAAGCCGCCATTGGTGCAACACCATTTCCTGCCCCGTGGGAAATGATCGGTGACTGGAAGCATTTGTACTACAAAAGCAGCAGCAGGGGAAAGGGATAAATGGGGTTCAAGGATTCAGGTGGCACTGCAGGGCACTGGTGCAGGGCGGTGAAGATCATGGCTCACACTGGGAAAATGATGACGTTCCTTCGGTGCCCTTAGGTCAGAATCATCAGCTGGAATTTCATGTGCAGAACTAGGGGTAAGAAGAGAAGCTTTGATGTATGTGGGATGCAAAGCTAGAAAAAAAAAAAAAAAGCTGAGATGTGTATGTGCAATAATCCGTAAACTCCTTTTCGATGGAAGAGCGCAGTGCCAGGATGTAGAAGACAGAAAACATGGCAAGTAGGAAACAGAGATCAGACAGCTCTGAAACACAGCCCAGCCAATGCTTAAATCACTTGTCCAGGGCTAACCTCGAATAACAGCGGCATTTGACCAAATAGCGCTGCTAAATGTCTGTGGTTAGAACCTAAGCCTAGACTGGCTAATTTGTAGATGGTCCAGGGGCGGAGTTGGCACTGATGTAGTTAAATTTGGTTTCATGACTTACCTTCCTTCAGAGTCTCTACAAACATGTACTCTCTCCTTGAATGCATTAGATCCTATATCCTCCCCTCTCTCTCCCTACACTCTCCAACGTATCCGACTGATAATACTTCATCCTAGCCATCCTCACTTCGGCCGTACCCTGACCCCCGACTGCACCTACCTCGACTTGCTCCCCTGTTTTATCCACATGTTGTTATCCCTTCCATAGGCTCCTTTATACCTGTACCCTTCCTGAAATGTAACCATTTGTAATTGTGTAAGCTGCATTGAGCCCACCCTTGTGGGATAATGTGGGATATAAATGTACTAAAAATAAATAAATAAATGCCAACATTCAGCACTTAACCACATAAACTGGGTCGCATAAAATTCCACCCTGTCTTTATGTGATTCACCGGTTAATTACATCTGACATTTAATCACAAAACTGTTAGCCAGCGTTGACGTATGCCTGGGTATTCAATACCGGTGCCTGAACACGGTCTGGCACTGAATATTTAGGAATAAAGCTGGCAGAGGCCAAAAAACACTGACCACCGTCGGCTGGATATCGGCTAGAACTTGTCTAGGACAGTAGTGATAGAAAACCAATGTATTACAGAGAGCTGATTAAGACTTTATAGACTGGATTTGACATACTAACTTGGGAAGCCTGTTCCAGACCAATTGCACAGCCAGGTGGAAGAACTGGAGTAGGGGGCTGCCAGTGGGGAAGAGAACAGATAAAAGTGACTTAACTACTGAATGGAGCTTATGGAGGAGAGTGTAGGAAGAGAGAGGGGAGGAGATAGGTAGTGAATAAGAGAAGATTGAATTATAGGATCTAATGCATTCAAGGAGAGAGTGCATGTTTGTAGAGACTTTGAAGGAAGATAAGTCCCTACACCCCTTCCCATGCACTCCGTTCCCTGGATAAATCCTTCTTATCTGTTCCCTTCTCCGCTACTGCCAACTCCAGACTTTGCTCCTTCTGTCTTGCTGCGCCCTATGCCTGGAATAGACTTCCTGAGCCCCTACGTCTTGCCCCATCCTTGACCATCTTTAAATCTAGATTGAAAGCCCACCTCTTTAACATTACTTTTGACTCGTAACCACTTGTATCCACTCGCCTCCACCTACCCTCCTCTCCTCTTTCCTCTACACATTAATTGATTTGTTTGCTTTATTTGTTGTCTACTAGATTGTAAGCTCTTTGAGCAGGGACTGTCTTTCTTCTATGTTTGTGCAGCACTGCGTATGCTTTGTAGCGCTATAGAAATGCTAAATAGTAGTAGTAGTAAACCAAATTTTAAAAAAATATCTTTTAGAACATAAGAATAGCCAGTGAGTCTGACCAATGGTTCATCTAGCCCAGTATCCTGCTTCCAACAAACCCAAAAGAGCATAAAATTTATTCAACTTTTTTGAGATCTTGCCAGGTATTTGTGACCTGAATTGGCCAGTGTTGGAAACAGGATGCTGGGCTTGATGGACCTTTGGTCTGTCCCAGTGTGGCAATACTTTTAGCCTAGATTTGAAGACGGCCAGAGATGGAGCTTGCCGTACCAGCTCAGGAAGTCTATTTCAGGCATATGGTGCAGCAAGATAAAAGTAATGGAGTCTGGAGTTAGCGGTGGAGGAGAAGGGTGCAGATAAGAGAGATTTACCCCGTGAATGGAGTTCCCGGGGAGGAGTGTAGGGAGAGATAAGAGTCCTATCGTTGTCTGGTTTCACTTCTCTGGTTAAGGATTGAATATTGGCCTTGATCCGGATAAGTGCTGGCCATCTACTCCCAGATATTCAATGCTGGTACCTGGATATGGCCCTGGGCATAAAGTTGGTGTTAGCTAAAAAAAAATCATTCACCTCCGCCGGTTGAATATTTACCCCCTACATGTGTTAATAAACCTTTCTGGTTCAGAACAAAAAATGACTGTTTGACAGAGGACTACGGAATGACTGAATTTTAAGTGCCATAGGCCTCCCAGTTCTGACCTCCCTACAAACTTTACATAGAGTAACCTGCCTGCTGCCCACCCAGGCAAAAAAGGGGATACACTAGAATCCCTCAAGAAGCCAGACTGTGTGCAGAGCGACACCAGAAACACAGGGATAGAAATGTATCCTCTGGAACTCTGCAAGCTACAAAGACCAAGAGATGGCTGTTGTACATTTGCCACAACTGACAGAGCGTCTTTCTACAAAACAGCAGAAAACAACAATTACAGCAGCAAAATATTTTCCATTGTGCTACCAGGCAAGGATATGGAATCTCCATCTGTTGCTGGTATTGGTTACAGAGGCAACGTGATATATTTTTTAAAGATAAATCATTTTATTTTCGGAGTTGCACTGAAGATTTATTTTTGTTATCATGGTTGATATTTTGAACGACTTGATAGTAGCTTTTAGTTCCACTATTGATCATTTTTGAGTATATGCGAGATTTCTATTGGGCCGACTTTCGCTTTGCTTTGGAGTTGTATTGTATAATTTATTTGTATCCCACATTTTCCCACCTATTTGCAGGCTCAATGTGGCTTACATTGTTCCGTCCTGGCAATCGCCATTTCCGGAGTGAGAGATACAAGTGGTGTTACATTAGAGATCATGATTGGCATAGTAGATTAAACAGTCAAGTATAAAGAGTTCATATTCGGATATGAATGATTCGGATTTAAAATGAGACTTGAGTTTAGTGTTAAAATAACAAATCTGAAAGGTAGCCCACACTGACTACGTTTCTTTGTGTCTATGGGAAAAATGCTTACCAAATAGAACCCAAAATGTCTTCATGTATTTTGAGGTCACCATCAAAGCTTTTTAATTTGAAGTATGTACTGATATTCTGTTTTCTCTCTTGCAACTTAATGTAAATGTTCCTAGGTCCAAGTCTGGGCCCGGCTGAAACTGTACAATTTTTTACAAATCACATAAAACGTGTTGTTGAATTGGCCTTTATAATACAGACACAAAACAGCAGTATTTTTGGAAAGTTTTCTAAACACTTTGCTATGCAATTAGTCTCTTTATTCAACACATGCAGAACCGATCGTCCACTGCCCGTGCTGAACCTGTCTGCCCTTATCGCTCCACCGTTACTGCCTTGCCTACAAAGCAAAGTCACTTAAAGGTAACATTTCCAGTACACCCTCTTTTATCCCCCTCACCCTTGGCAGCTTCTCTTTTTTTCCTACTAAATGAGAAAGGCCTATCATCAGATAGGAGAACAATCCCTTGACAATAGCTGGAGGCTTTGCCCCCTCCCCCTGTTGGCTGTGCATCCTTTTGAGGGCTGTTTAAAGAGCCTGTCAGTGTCATAGCACACAAAGGAGCCCGCTTATCAGGGCTCAGCAGATGGCATGTGAGCTTCCAGTGCTGGCATCACCAAATGTCCCCTGTGCTGGGTCAGACGACTGCCTGCATACGCAGGCAGCGCTCACAAAATGTCTCACTAGAGAAAAGAACAATGTGCTTTGAATAAGAAAAAATGCAACGTTGGGACAGTGTTAAGGAAGGATGGGGAGTGGGGTAGGAGGGGGGTGTTGGGTCTTTCGTGAGCAGAAGAGCCATCACAGTTAGCGTACAGACCACTACTACTACTACTTAACATTTCTAGAGCGCTACTAGGGTTACGCAGCGCTGTACAGTTTAACAAAGAAGGACAGTCCCTGCTCAAAGGAGCTTACAATCTAAAGGACGAAATGTCAAGTTGGGGCAGTCTAGATTTCCTGAGTAGAGGTGTAGTGGTTAGGTGCCGAAGGCGACCAACGACCACAACCTCATCTAAGTCTGCTCATGGCACTTGTTAGCTAATCGGCAGCATCCCAGGCCCAGATTACTGAGGGGCCGATGCTCAAAAGTCACCGTAAAAAAAACCATGTGCGTTTAGATGCGCGGTTGAAGTTACTGATTTTGAAATAGCAAGTGATGCTCAAAGGAAACTGCGTGCAAACGAGCTGCACACAATTTCAGTGAGCATCTCGGTAGGGAAAGCGCTAGCACATGCGTAGAACAGTCACTCACTGAGAATCCACACTGTACTCGTGCCCAAGAAAAAAAGCTGCGATGCGTGTGTTGTAGACGCACTTCCACAACGTGCAAAGCCTTTTTTTTTGTAGTTCCATGACAACTTTTTTATAGTTTCTTTTTGTAGGGTTCCACAACAACTTTCACGCCCTGGGGTGTGTGTGTGTGTGTTATTGTTTACATGTGCATGTATGAAAGCCGTGTGTGTAGCTTTTTTTCCAGCTGCAGGTTTCATGGCCACATGCCTTCCCCCCGCCCCCCCCCCCCCATTTTTGTTCCATGCTAACTTTTTCAGTGCTGTCACATGTGAGACAGATGCACATGGCATATTTAACACACATGTGCAAATACTATTACAATATGACAACAGACTACTCTACTGAGAAGTCACCGTCATACTACAGACAGCTCCAGACCTCCTGGAAAATTTTGCACATTAAAAGTAGCTGCTCCTTTCTCTGTATTGCTCCAGTGGCATTCCTAGGGGGGGCTGACACCCGGGGCGGATCGCAGATGCGCCCCGCCCCCTGGGTGCAGCGCCTTCCCCCCGGATGCAGCGCGACCCCCCCTGGCGAAAGGACACCCCCACAAAAGAACCCCCCCCGGGTGCACGTGGCTGGGGGGGTGCCGCGCGCGCCTGCCCTTCCTTCGTTCCATGCTCCCTCTGCCCCGGAACAGGAAGTAACCTGTTCCAGGGCAGAGGGAGCATGGAACGAAGGAAGGACAGGCACGTGTGGCACCCCCCACCAGCGGCGTGCACCCGGGGCAGACCACCCCCACCGCCCCTCCCCAGGAACGCCACTGCATTGCTCAATGCTTATTTTAACACTAATCAGCTCATTGTAATACATTTGTATAGGATTATCGTCGGCTGCTACCTTTTCTGCATTACTTGCTGAATAACGTGAACGCTAGACTGGCTAGAACCAGTCTAAACTGGACATTGCTAACACAGTAAGCTTTGTGCATCGGGCCCTGAGAGAATGGACCTCTGCCCTCTGCCCAGTGGCATTCCTGGCCTGGATGGCACCCGAGGCGGAGCGCCGATGCGCCCCCCCCCCCGCTAAATAACACCTCCCCCCCTCCGGCAAAATGACACCCCCCCCTGGGTGCACGCCGCTGGGGGGGGGGGTGCCACGGCGCGCGCCTGCTCCTCCAAGTTTGCTAAACTTCGTTTGTTCGCTGCAGCTCCCTCTGCCCCGGAACAGGAAGTAACCTGTTCCGGGGCAGAGGGAGCTGCAGCAAACGAACGAAGTTTAGCGAACTCGGAGGAGCAGGCGCGCTTCGCGGCACCCCCCCAGCAGCGTGCACCCGCCCCCCCTTGGTACGCCACTGCCTCTGCCCATTCGTTAAGGGATGTGCTCGCCTTTAACCGACATTAGATATCATATGCCAGGACGGCATTCCTGCTGAGTTCAATCAGAAGTGCTCCTGTGTTTGGAGAATGGGGAATGAAATTTTCTTTTTATGCAAACTCAAGTGGGGATGGGTTTTGCTTCATAATTATTTATGCAGGTAAGAAGGAAAGGTCCAACTCTGGCTACACCTGGGTAAGTGAGCAGCCAGAAGATGGGATTGGAGGGAGTCCCTGAGAGTAGGGGGGGGGGGGGGGTCACCAAATCTGTCAGAGAAAGGGCTTTTCATGTCCTGGGGACTTGGGACCCTGAGCACTCTCTGTGGCTCCTTCAGCTTTGTGCCTTATGAGGGGCTCTAGGGAAGAGCGACTTGCATTCCTTTGTGGGTTTTCCCCATCTGTGAGGAGACAGGAGGAGGGATGCGATGAGGCATACAAACACTGCAATAACCCATTCTCACAGGGCTATTCCCACTAAGATTAAACTCATCAAAATTACCCACCGTTTTAACTGCTGCAGTAAAAAGGAACAAGAGAGAGAGAAAAACAAAAGAGGGGAGAGTGCTGGTGAGAAACGAAAGAAATTAGCAGGCATTACTGCTGAAAGCTAGAGAGCAGATTCATTTCAGTACTCATTGCATTTCCGATGAGCTGAACATAGCCCGGGGCTAAGACACACACACACAAAATAGTGGGAGAAAAATCATACAGAGAGGAGAAGGGGAGAAGAAGGAATTAAAAAAGGAAAGAGGGTGTGAGAGAAGATAACTATAGAAAGAAGAACTAAGAGTGGGAGGGAGAGGCAGGGACACTGCAATGGGGGAGAACCTATGATGTTATTAAATGCGAGGATTCATGCGTTAGCTGTAAGGTAAAAATAAACAGGCAGCAGATGGAGGAGCTTCAAACAGGAGCCAGGAATCAGAATGGGCCCTACACACTTTAACATCTCACCAAGGGGTCCTTTTACAAAGGCACGCTGAAAAGTGGCTTGCAGTAGGGTAGGCACGGGTTTTGGGCGCGCGCAGAATCATTTTTCAGTGCACCTGTAAAAAAAGGCCTTCCCTCCCCCCCCCCCCCCCCCCCACGAAAATGGACGTGCGGCAAAATCAAAATTGCCGCGCGTCCATTTTGGGTCTCTGACTTTACCGCCAGTCATAGACCTAGCGGTAAAGAATTTGGGCGGTAATGACCTAGGTGCGTCAGATGCCTCTTGGCGCGTGTCCACTACGCAAGTCTGAAAATAAAAAATATTTTTCAGATGTGAGTACCGGAAAAATGAAATTACCGCAAGAGCCACGCGGTAGTCAGGCGGTAACTCCATTTTGGCACGCGTTGGGTACACGTAGGCGCCTACACGGATTAGTAAAAGGGGCCCTTAATATTTCCCTGCATTACTGGAGAGATCCCCAGCCTCAGGATGTGAGATCAAGCATGGAGACACACTACTTCATTCATTCTCCATCCCAGAAGGTACAGGTCAATCTGGAAAAGACAACGATGATCTTCCAGAAAAAGCCAAAAGGAAAAAAAAAATCTCCAACACAAATCTGCATCTCACCTAAATAAACAAGTAGCAGCTACCCTGGAACAGAACGGGCAACCTCAGTACTTGAGGGCCACAACCCAGTTGAATTTTCAAGGTTTCTACAATGGAGGGTCAAGTGACTTGCCCAAGATCACAAGGAGCAGTAGTGGGATTTGAACCGGCCACCTCTGGATTGTAAGACAGGTGCTCTAACCACTAGGCCACTCCCCCACTCTGAGAAACTGCACGGGGTGAGGTCTGGAACTCTATTTGCCTAGCAGTAGACTATGAAAGCCTGTCCTCTCAAGTCTTTGATAACGTTGTGACTATCCACTCACTCTGCACCTGGACTAGCTTGCAGTACACCTTACTTAGAACACTTCCTCATATTTTGTTTAATTGTTACAAATAACTTGCCTGAATTTAGGTACCCATCTATTTATCCCATCTTGTCCCTATCTATATATCTGCACTTGGTCTCTGATGTCTCATTGTATTGTACGAAATACAAACTAAAGTCCAAACAAAAAAAACAGCACCACGGGCCTTTAAAAATGGAACACAGTTCTTTAATGAATGAGCCTTGACAAAAAGACCCGACACGGGCCGTGTTTCAGTGACTAGCACCTGCGTCAGGGGTCACAGTGATGACGTGGAAAACTTGGGGAATAACTCGAATATATTCCTCTACAATATATTATTCCTTAACGTTATTTACTGCACTTGAAGTTTAAGTTAAGTAATTTTTCACTTCTTTTTGTGGATCCACAGAACTGACTTCGGATGGATCCACAAAAAGAAGTGAAAAATTACTTAACTTAAACTTCAAGTGCAGTAAATAACGTTAAGGAATAATATATTGTAGAGGAATATATTCGAGTTATTCCCCAAGTTTTCCACGTCATCACTGTGACCCCTGACGCAGGTGCTAGTCACTGAAACACAGCCCGTGTCGGGTCTTTTTGTCAAGGCTCATTCATTAAAGAACTGTGTTCCATTTTTAAAGGCCCGTGGTGCTGTTTTTTTTGTTTGGACTTTAGTTTGTCATTGTATTGTACGAACAGCATTAGAATCATTTCTATGTTATTCGAATATTCTAATATGTGCCTGTTGAGGTGTTTCGTTAGTATTGTGCTAACTTGTATCATATCTTGTTTGAATGTTCTGTTGTGTTGCTTATTAGGTGTTTCATTAGTATTATGCTCACATCATATTATATCTGTTATCTGAATGTTCATCCATGCTATTATGGTATTGTTTGTATTACACTGACATTTATCATATTAATGTTATGATTGATCTAAATGTTTATATTTCTGACACTGTTTCATCTTAGTTTCAATTTGCCATTTCCAAGTTTACCGTATTGATTGTATTTATGTTTATATTTGATCATTTTACTACTGTTATGATGGCAGCAAAATTGTAAGTTTTATGTTAAACTGTTCCTGCTGTACATAAGTACATAAGTAATGCCATACTGGGAAAAGACCAAAGGTCCATCGAGCCCAGCATCTTGTCCACGACAGCGGCCAATCCAGGCCAAGGGCACCTGGCAAGCTTCCCAAACGTACAAACATTCTATACATGTTATTCCTGGAATTTTGGATTTTTCCAAGTCCGTTTAGTAGCGGTTTATGGACTTGTCCTTTAGGAAACCGTCCAACCCCTTTTTAAACTCTGCTAAGCTAACCGCCTTCACCACATTTTCCGGCATTGAATTCCAGAGTTTAATTACATGTTGGGTGAAGAAAAGTTTCTCCGATTTGTTTTAAATTTACTACACTGTAGTTTAATTGCATGTCCCCTGCTTTGGCTGAATCTCTACATAAAGGCAGTTAATAAATCCCAATAAATAAACATAGGTGACGGCAGAACAAGGATGCCAGTAGCCATCTTCCTGGATCAGGTATTATTGGTCTGGGGGAGGGGCACAGCATGGAGTCTTTCTAGTCAAGGGGACAGAAGGTAGTGGGTAAATCTGCGAGATTTATAGGTACCACATTTGGAGTACTCTCATTGGTGGGGTACATACATGGTAATACAGTGCAATCCGCTTAAGTGCAAGGGTCTGGGACCAAAGAAATGCATGCAGTTAACCAGAACGTGTACTTAACCGTTGTGACCCAAAGAAGCTTGACATCTGATGAACATATGTACAGTACTGTTTATTATACGTACAGTATACAGTCTCCGTTAACTGACGTTAGGCTTACTTGAAGTAATCAGTTATGGTCCTCTGTACACTATTGGGTCTGTGAGTTCCATAGACTACATCTGCCAGACGGTAAAAACTGTCATAGCACTGACATCCAGTGGCCTCCAGATAGGCCTGCACGGTGTTGAGACTCTCCAGCACTCTGGCAAAAGTGACAGGAGGAGGTTGTTGAATTTCGTCAGCATGTGCCTCGCTGCTCATTTCATCATATGTTCCATCATCAGCCGTTGTTGCCTGCGTGTAGGCGCATATCTGGACATCAGTGCTGTCTCCAGCTGTTTGTAGATCGTAATCAACACTTACTTAGCGATGGAACTCCTCTTCAGTAACACCGGCTGGGATGTCAATAACCTGTTCATCTGACGCGTTTGCAACAGCTGCATCTGTTTCATCCCTCTCCACATCCCTAACAAAGCTTGCCCGCCTGTAGCAGTTCACAATGGTTGCCTGTGTAACATGATTCCAGGCTTCTTTCTGCATATGTAGGGAATCCAACAGTGATAGATTATGAGCCAGTTCAACAGCACGTTTATCCTTGCCAGTCTGGTCATCCATAATGGTCATCAGATGACGTAGCACAAGAGCCCGATAATGTTGTTTGAAATTGGCTATTATGCCCTGATCCATAGGTTGGATCAGAGAGGTAGTGTTTGGTGGCAGAAAGACCACCTTGACATTAGACAGCCTGACATCATCCCTGTGTGCAGCACAATTATCACAAAGCAACAACATCTGATGCTCTTGTGCCCGCATTCTACTGTCTAACTTCTTTAGCCACTGTTTCCAAATATCCCCAGTCATCCATGAATTTGCGTTAGCCTTGAATGACACAGGAAGTCGCTTAACTTTCTTGAAGCAATGGGGCTGTTTGCTCTTTCCAATGACGAGGGGTTCCAACTTCTCACTCCCATCCATATTGCAGCAAAGGAGGATCATCAGTCGGTCCTTCGACATTTTACCTCCAGTAGTTTTGGCATGTTTGAATGCAAGTGTTCCATCAGGAATCGCTCGCCAGTAGAGACCGTTTTCGTCAGCATTGAAAATGTCACGAGGTGCAAATGCGTTCAAGGTGATAGGAAGAACTGAAACAACCCAATTTTCAGCACCAAAGTCATCAGCGTCTTGTTTCTCACCATGCTGTTTCTTGAATTTTATGTTGTTCCTCTCCTTCCATCTTTCCAACCATCCAACAGTGGCTTTGAATTCAGTTAGTCCAAGACTTTCAGCTAGCTGGTTAGCTTTCTCCATAAGCAGTGGACCACTGACAGGAAACTGTCTGCTCCTGACTCAAGAAAACCACCGAAGAGCATCTTCTACCTCCTCAGTTTTTCCCGCCCGTTGTCGTTTCTGTTGTGGATTTGTATTGTTTTGCCAGTTTTCCAGAAGCTGGTCTTTCTGCTTCAAGACATGTGAAATTTGACTGGGATTGACACCATATTCTTTAGCAATAGATGCTTGATTTTGTTTTCTAATTTTTTAAGAACTTCTATTCTTTCAGCCAGTGTTAAAGTCTTATAGTTCCGCCGCTGCAGCGACGACGACCTCAGTGTACACTCTAACAACATTCTTTCGCTTATTCTGCCTGTGGCAGCTAAAGGGGCGGTAAATTTGAAATCTTGTTGGTTGTCACGCGCCAATCAGCTTCCATATTCCATGCTTGCGCTTATGCGGAGTCTTCCCTGCAGATGAGCGGTCTTAAACCATGCATGTAAGCAAATCTTGCACTTATCAGTGGTGCGCTAAACCGAAGTTTGTCCCCATAGAAATTGATGGCACCAAAAACGGGACCGAAGTACGGTATGCAGTTAAACAGAGCATGCGCTTATCCGATGTGCACTTAAATGGAATGCACTGTATATATATCTCAGCATTTACTACACAGGTAAGGATCACAAGGCTGACATAAGACTACAGACACATGAGGGCAGGGTTCAGTCCTTCGCCGGGTCGTTGTAACATCATTGTAAGTGATATTGCTCAAGGGTTGTTTGGTAAGGTTTGCCTCTTTGCAGGTGTTACCAAACTCTGCAATAGTGTAGACACCCTGATGGTGTGGATAACATAAATTTAGAGGAATAGTTTGCAATTTGGCAGCAGATTTAATGCTAAAAAACGAAGGTCATGCATTGGCCTGCAAAAACCCAAGGGAATAGTACAGTTTAGGGGGTGTATCGCTCCATGGTGCAACTGCACCTCGAATATTGTGTTCAATTCTGGTCACCGCTTCTCAAAAACGATATAGTGAAATTAGAAAAGTTACAGAAAAGGGCAACGAAAATGATAAAGGAGATGGGACAACTTCCCTAAGAGGAAAGGCTAAAGTGGCTAGGCCTCTTCAGCTTGGAGAAGAGATGGCTGAAGGGAGATATGATAGAGGTCTATAAAATAACGAGTGGAATTGAACGGGTAGATGTGAAGCGTCTGTTTACGCTTTCCAAAAATACTAGGACTAGGGGGCGTGCGATGAAGCTACAATGTAGCACATTTAAAACGAATCTTCAATGTGTAATTAAACTCTGGAATTCGTTGCCAGAGAATGTGGTAAAAGTGGTTAGCTTAGCGGGTTTAAAAAAGGTTTGGACGGCTTCCTAAAGAAAAAGTCCATAGACCATTATTAAATGGACTTGGGGAAAATCCACTGCTTATTTCTGGGATAAGCAGCACAAAATGTTTTGTACTTTTTTGGGATCTTGCCAGGTACTTGTGACCTGGATTGGCCACTGCTGGAAACTGGATGCTGGGCTTGATGGACCTTTGGTCTGTCCCCAGTATGGCAATACTTACGTACTTATAAGGAAATACTTCTTCATGGAAAGGGTGATGAATTTGTGGAATGGCCTCCTAGTGGAGATGGTGAAGACTTTATCTGAATTCAAGAAAATGTGGGACAAGAGACAAGAAGGGGTAGTTAATGGTATGGATGAGCAGACTGGATAGGTTATATGGCTGTTGTCTTTTTTTTCCACATCTATGTTTTTAAAGTGCTATCATTTTCATAGTACATCCTTAATATCACCCCCACAACCTAAGCTAAAGATTCAGCGCTAAAAAAAAAAGGTAAAATTCTGCACATGGTTTATTTTTTTTGTATGTATCTTGCTGCACCATATGCCTGGAATACACTTCCTGAGCCGGTAAGTCAAGCTCCATCTTTGGCCGTCTTCAAATCTAAGCGAAAAGCCCACCTTTTTGATGCTGCTTTTAACTCCTAACCCTTATTCACTTGTTCAGAACCCTTATTTTATCATCCTCACTTTAATATTCCCTTATCTCTTGTTTGTCCTGTTTGTCTGTCCTAATTAGATTGTAAGTTCTGTCGAGCAGGGACTGTCTGTTCATGTTCAAGTGTACAGCGCTGCGTACGTCTAGTAGCGCTTTAGAAATGATAAGTAGTAGTAGTAGCAGCTCCCGATTCAGCAGCTCTGCACTACCCTTTAGCACAATGACTTAATTGCAGATTTTTCTGTGCATCAGGAGCAGGGCTTTTTTTGAGGGGGTGCTGAGTACCGGCACCTTTTCCACTGTCTGCTAAACTTGACCCATGGTTCTCGTATTTTAATGAAACAGCTCAGGTTCTACATACAAATTCTGCCTTGTCATAGATTCTGTGACTGGTTGCAAGGGGCCTGGCTATTGTAGGGTGGGTCCCTCAGTGATCACCCCACCCCTGAAGGGTGGCCTGGCATTTGAGTACCGGCACCTTTTTTGCTAGACAAAATGCACTGATCAGGAGTAAGGCTAACTTAGGAAAATCAAGCATAAACTGAAACACTGAAGGACAGTACAGTTTATCAAAGTGGCCTCTCATGTATGCTGTCTATTAAAATGTTTTTATTGCATATTGTGTTGACATTGTAATGTAGCATACTATGCCATACTTTGTATTGTTTGAATATTTTAACTGTTGTAATTTATTCTTGCTGTACACCACCTTGAGTGAATTCCTTCAGAAAGGTGGTAAATAAATCAGTAAATAAATGTTTGCAGAAATATCTCTTAACAATGAGAACAGAATTAACATACTTCCCACATCTATTCATCATACAAAATATAATAATCAAATTCTAGGGTCACCTCAGTAACAGTGACAACACACAAAGACTATATTTGCATACTTTTGTTTTTCATTTTCATGCTTTTTATGCATTTATGTTTTTTTCTGTTATTTTATTTGAGCTAGAGAAAACCAACAACCCTGTTTACTAAAGCTGCACTAGCAATGCCAACACAGCCCATTCAAACTGAATAGGGCTGTATTGGCATTAGCACACCACCAGTGAGGCATAGTAAACAATTACTTACCTGTAGGAGATGTTGTCCATGGCCAGAAGGATGGAATGATGTCATCAACAGAGCCCCAGCCACAAAACCTTCAGCGCAGAAGTAGCCAAATGACTAGACCACTGGGCTGGGAAGCAAGATTCAAATCCTGCTGCCACTTCATTATCTCAGGTACAAACCTAGGACCGTGAAATACAGGGCGTGAAATAAAAGACACTACACGCGTCAACCTTCTCTCATGTGAGCACGCAGCTTTGGAATACACTGCCGCGCAACTTAAGAACGATTTATGAACAAGCTTCCTTCCGTAAACAATTGAAGACCCATCTGTTCGAAACAATTTACGGAAAGAGCCAAAACACATAGAGTCCACACTCACTGTTCATCAATGCTTCATACATCCACTTCTGACCCTCATCCTCCGTAATTCCACATCACTCATACACTTACTCACAGAAATATGTACACCAGATGTCTTTGTGTCTCAATACTGCCCTTTAAGCTTCCCACTGTCTCCCCCCAATGTTTCCATGTTGATGTCCCATTGTTAAATTCCTAACGATACTTCGATGGTCTCGCATAACTTGTACAATGTAACCCATAACCAAGTTGTAACAAATGTATTTCCATTATTCATATCTTATTGCAAGCCACACTGAACCCGCAAAGAGGTGGGAAAATGTGGGATACAAATGCAATAAATAAATAAATAGACCCTGTCTACTAAGGTGTGCTACCGTTTTTAGCGCACGCTAATGCTAGAGACACTCATATTTTCCTATGGGTGTCTCTAGTGTTAGCACACCTACAGTGCGGCTTAGTAAACGAGGCCCCTAGATTGTAAGTCCTCCAGACACCGGAATAGAACTCACCATGAACTTCTGAGAAAAAGCATTAGTTAAGTCCAATTCCCTTTTTAGGTGTAATCTTCTGACAGGTGGCATAGCTAGGGAGTTTATGTTCAGGCCTGAGGCACAAATCAAAGGTATTGGCTAATTGATACTGTCCAGCTGCATTAGCCACACTTCTGAATATTAGCATCACTTGTACTAAACCACAAAACCTTTGTCTTATCTGTATTCAGTTTAAGAATAGCAGAGAAAAAAACATTTTATTTTCTTTAAACAAAGATTAATTCTAGAAAACAAACTCTCTGGAGATGTACCCAATGAAACAAAGTCCCTCATGAAAGGCTCCAGAGGAAATTAGAGAGTCATGGGATCAGAGGTAGTGTATTGTTATGTGTATGTGGACACAGGTAATGAGTATTCTACAAATGGTACAGACAAGCTTTCACAACAGGACCAGTTGTCAAGAAAGTTGTCCAGTTGTGCATGTCAAAAAAGGACTACCATCACTTTGATGTCTGGGTCTGGATCAAGTACATTGTCCCCAATTATAATCTCAGGGCAGGGAAAGGACATAACTGACCACCGCATCCAGAGAAATTCTGTTTTTATACAGTTCAGATTGAGTTTGTTAATAGCCAGACACACCTCAAGAGTGACAAAGCACTATTTAGTTTAGCAATAGACTCAAGCCTGGAAGTACAGTGATACCTCGGTTTTCGTTGATAATCCGTCCGAAAACAATCGGCGAAATCCGAAACCGACAAAAACCGAGGCAATTATTTCCATATAAATAAAAACACTGGAAAGCAATGGAATTGTTTGGCTAGACGTGCGGGGTGATGCTCATACAACGCGAAACAACGCCACACTGAGCATGAGAATGCGTTTTCACAAAATTAGCAGCGAGGTCACGTGGGCACGCCGACGAAATCCGAGACAAATTTTTCGAGGAAAAAAATCGACGAAAACCGACGATAACCGAAGTCAACGAAAACCGAGGTATTACTGTACTAAGTTCCCCCAAAAGAGCTGAACGTCATCGGTGTACATTGTATATGCTATCCCTCCATTTCAGTAAGTTGTGCCAAAGGTTAAATAAAATTGGAGAAAGAGTCTTGGGGTACGCCTGACTCAAGAACCCAACTTGCAGAATATAGAGAGCCCTTGCTTACCCTTTGTGTTCAATCTCTCAGAAAGGATCTAAAGTGTGCAAGTGCACTACCTTCAACTCTACAGACGTGTAATCTTGTCAACAGTGGCATGGTCCACGGTATCAAAGCATCTGTAAGGTCTAAGGAAACAACCACGCAGTCATGCATGCCCCTGCTCCAGGCCTTGAAGGACAGGTTCTGAGCTGTAGCCAGAGCAGAACCCAGATTGCATCACAACCAGAAAATGTTCCTCAATAAAATCAGGTAATTGACTACAAACAATGTTTCCTATTAGTTTGTTTAAAAAGGTAATTGGGAAATAGGTCTATAATTATTAAAATCATTTACATCTTTACTCCTGTTCTTCTTAATTGGCTATACAACAGCTTCTTTAATTGCCTGGGAAATTTCTGTTTATCTACTGAACAATTCTCTAACGCTAGTGTGAAATACGTGTGCCATTTCCAGTACACACAACAGCTGAGTTGCAAAGGGAAACTGCCCTGGTACTTCCTCTTTGAAATGTTTTACATTTATTTTTAGTGCAAAACAGCAAAGAAGACCAACTTCAATATCGCCAACTCCAATGACAAAGAATTGCAACAACACATGCACACATTTTAGCTTCATAAAGTCTTCCTTAGCTCACACAATACCACCCTGATCCATTCATAGTCCACAATTGCTTTTACCCCCACCCCTTGATCCCACAACCTAAATAGGCACCCCTATTTAGTGGAGGAGTAGCCTAGTGGTTAGTGCAGTGGACTTTGATTCTGGGGAACTGAGTTCGATTCCCACTGCAGCTCCTTCTGACTCTGGGCAAATAAGTACCACTTTGAATGTAGTTGCAAAAACCACAGAAAGGCAGTATATCAAGTCCCATTGACAAGATTCCATACACAACCTCAAAGAGTAGCAACATTCCATGTAGAACCCCAAAGAATAGCAAGATTCCAGAATCCCAAGGAGTGGAAGAGTAGCCTAGTGGTTGCTACTATTGGAGATTCTACATGGAATGTTGCTAGTGGAGGAGTTGGTTAGTGCAGTACAACATGGAATGTTGCTACTATTTGAGATTCTGCATGGAATGTTGCTATTTCACTAGCAACATTCCATGTAGAAGCCTGCCCTTGCAGATCAGCAACGCGGCCACGTAGGCTTCTGTTTCTGTGAGTCTAACGTCCTGCAGGACGTCAGACTCACAGAAACAGAAGCCTGCACGGCCGCATTGGTGATCTGCAAGGGCAGGCTTCTACATGGAATGTTGCTAGTGGAGGAGTGGCCTAGTGGTTAGTGCAGCAGACTTTGATGCTAGGGAACTGGGTTCAATTCCTACTGCAGCTTGTGACTCTGGGCAAGTTTGGGTTCCTCTTTCCCACATGCATCACTTTGCACTTGCTCACATTGAACATCATCTACCATTTAGATTCCTAGACTCGCAATATCTTCTTGCAACTTTTCACAATCTTCCCACGATTTGATGACCTTAAACAACTTTGTGCCATCAGCAAATTTGATAACCTTGCTAGTTACCCCCACCTCCAGGCCATTTATGAAAATGTTAAAAAGCAATGGTCCCAGCACAGATCCCTGAGGGACCCCACTAACTACCCTTCTCCATTGCAAATAGTGACCATTTAATTCTACTCTCTGTTTCCTATCTTTCAACCAGTTTTTAATCCATAACAATTATGATGGTAGTCCTTTTTTGACATGCACAACTGGACAACTTTCTTAACAACTGGTCCTGTTGTGAAAGCTTGTCTGTACCATTTGTAGAATACTCATTACCTGTGCCCACATATGGAAACTACATATGCTGAAGTCCTTACAGTGGTTCCTTGGCCAGAAGAAAATTGAATTTAAAGTTCTAGGCCTGAATTTATCTTACGGACAGGGCCCTGTTGTATCATGCTGACTTGATATGTTGGTATGTCCCTAATAGGGACTTATGGTCCACATAGCAAGCCCGCTTGGCAGTTTCTAGCTGTGTGAGGACGACAGTGACCTTTTTCTTGCAAAGGCCCGATTGTTTGGAAATGATGTTGTCTGAGGTGTTGATTCCTTTTGAAAGCATTGTAAATTCTGAGTGTTGACTGTAGCTTATGAATGTTGATTGTCCATATTGTTAGCTGTTACTTTGATTTGATGTTTTCATAAGCACATAAGCACCGCCATACTCGGAAAAGACCAAGGGTTCATCAAGCCCAGCATCCTGTTTCCGACAGCGGCCAATCTAGGCTTCAAGAACCCAGCAACCCCCCCACCCCTCAAAAAAATATATTTAATAATGTTCAATGGACTTAGCAAATGTTGCTGCAAACTGTTTTGTAGTCTTATTGGGAGAACTATAGGCCAAATAATTAGAAACTGCTGTGAATGGCTTACCGGGGTAAAATGACATATGACCATTTGAAAATGCTAAGTACATATGGAGGTAACTTCTCAAAACGTTGTTGAAATTAAGGCGTTGGGGATGATGTGCACTGAGCTTGAATTCTATAATGGCAGTTGTGCACGCAACTAGAGTTATAGAATACTAGTGTAAGTCTGTATTTACGCACCTAACTTCAGGCCTGATCACGTACACCAGTTCAATGGCCTGGTTAACTTTGGGCAGCTAGACACATAAATGCTAGTGTTCCAGTGGCTTAGCCAGAAGACAATTTTTGGGTGGGCCAGTGGGTTGGATGGGTGGCCACTACAACCCCAACCCCCACACACGCAGCGCGCAGCACATTTAATGTAATCGGCGCTGCCTCCACTCACCTTCTCCCACCGTGGCGCTGCCTCCTCTCCTGCACTTCATGTCTCCGTCTCCCACCCCCTTGGCAGCGCTCTATCGGCGCTGCCTGCCTGACAGCTGACAGAAGCGGCACGACAACGTCCTGCTCCGGGACCTTCCCTCTGCCGCGTACAATCCACCCTGCGTAAACAGGAAGTTGAATCAACACGGCAGAGGGAAGGCCCCGGAGCAGGAGGACGTCGCGCCAGGTCTGTCAGCTGTCAGGCAGGCAGCGCTGATAGCAAGTTGAAAGCGCTGCTGTGAGGGTGGGAGACAGAGACCACGAAGTGCAGGAGAGGAGGCAGCTCTACGGTGGGGGTGGGAGAAGGTGAGGATGGGCCTGACGAAACTGGGTGGGCCTGGGCCCATCCAGGCCCACCCGCAGCTACGCCCCTGTAGTGTTCTATAACCCACATGTGAAATGGCCTGACACGCCCTCAACCAGCCCAAGCTCCTCTCAGGTCCACGCCCCCTGGAAGTTATGCCCCTGAACCCACCCATGCCCCTCCCAGGTCCACGCACAGGCACTTTCCTGTATATGAGCTATACTGTGGTGGACTGCAACATGCACTGCCAGAGCAGAGGAAATGCAAGGCAGATCTGAGCAGTACTTTTGCTTCTTCCCACCGATACATGAGAAACCCAGGCGGCAAGAGCAACAGCAAAACCTTGAAGCTGGGACCAGCCACAGCTGTGACTGACAAGCGAGCCCAACAAGGTTTTCAGACTCTTCAACAATCAGTTTGTGGCTTCTATTTCTCAGTCCCTTTTGCATAGCAGCCAGCAGTACACGAGAAGAGCCTTTAAACTGTTTATCTGTGAAAGGCAAATGTCACTTTGACATACCTTTTCTCACTGGAATTGCTTATGACAATGGGATAAATAAGATGACATTCCTACACAACAGGACTTAGAATATTTCCCTGTGCCGTGTTGTGACTTTTTTTTTCCCTATACATTTTATAATTATACTAGCCGTTAAGCCCGTTAAAACGGGCGCGTATTGGAATGTTTTTTTTCCCAAGGCCCCCCTCCCGTTGCAGCTGCAAGGCCCCCTGCCATCCTCCTTCCCTGCCAGCTCCAAGGCCCCCTCTGTCCCTCCCTCCCAGCTCCAAGGCTCCAGTCCTCCCCCCTTCCCAGCTGCAAGGCCCCCTGCCCGCCCTCCCTCCCAGTTCCAAGGCCCCAGGCCCTCCCCCCAGCTCCCAAGGCCCCCTGCTCTCCCTCACAACTGTAAGGGGCCCCCTGCCCTCCCTCCCAGTTCCAAGGCCCCCTGCCCCCCGTGCCTTCTTCCCAGCCAGCTGGAAGGCCCCCTTCAGTCCAGCCCTCCCAGCTCCAAGGCCCCCCCCTCCTTCTGAGACCTCCCATGTCCCCTCCCCCCCCAAGGTAGCCGCTACCGCCCCCCCACCCCGGAGTCGCCCCTGCCCCCCCTTCACCCGGCCCGGACCCTCTCTTCGTTATTCAACTTACAGCAGCGCCAAAACAGCAGCAAGCAGCAGCTCCCGTTGGCCTTCCTTCACTGCCTGTGCCTCGCCCTCGTGTGACGTCACGTCGGCGAGGGCGGGGCACAGGCAGGGAAGGAAGGCCGACGGGAGCTGAAGCTGAGCTGCTTGCTGCTGTTTCGGCGCTGCTGTAATTTGAATAACGAAGAGAGGGCCCGGGCCGGGTGAAGGGGGGGTGGTGGCGACTCCGGGGGGGGGGGGGGGGCGGTAGCGGCTACCTTGGGGGGGGGGGAGCGGTAGCGACGTCAGCGGTTCCCTCCCTCCCCTTCCACGCAGTTTCCCTCTCTGTCCCGCCCCCCTCCCCCCGTCATCACGTCGACGCGGGGGCAGGACAGAGAGGGAAGTCTCTACTGCGCATTTGCAGGTGAGTCGGTCACTTGCCATTTATAGGTTTGATTATAAGCATAAAATTCATCCAGGTCCTCATCTGATCTACACAGCAGCAAGACTGAAAGATTAAACAGCCTACTGTTTGGAGCAACAGACTGAAAAACCAGAGAAATGACGAGTCAAATTCTACTGACGCTTCCTGTGACTCAGACAACTCAGTTCACCCTCCACCGCCTAAAGTACAAAGTTGGGGAAATACCTGCTGCATTCACTGACATGACCTAATACAAGTAAACAGTCACAGAAGTCCTGTCTTTTGTAACATTTAGGAAGTGAGCAAAATCTGGAAATTTACTCCTGTTAAATAATTATCATAACATTCGTTCAGTACAGCTGCTGAAATAACATGCACGAAGTAGTGGGTGATCCGGGGTCACCGTGACCACAGCATTAGTCCAGAAACAGATGCAGCATTTTGGCACTCCCCCCCCCCCACCCCCGTTACTGCGGGAAGAAGTACTTCAGCAGTTCTTTCTTGTTGATCTTCCCCATCACATTTCGAGGTATTTCCTCCACTAGGATTAGCTCCGCTGGGATCGTGTACGGTGTCATGAACCCCCTGCAAAAGAGAAACATAACGAGCACCATCACACTGCATGAACAGTGCTTCATCACAGCTATACTGCCATGCACCTTTATCCATCTCAGATACAGCGCCTTGCAAAAACCTTCACACCCTAGTGCATTTTCAATGCATATTACCATAGTAGATGACGGCAGAAAAAGACCTGCACGGTCCATCCAGTCTGCCCAACAAGATAAACTCATATGTGCTACTTTTTGTGTATACCCTACTTTGATTTGTACCTGTGCTCTTCAGGGCACAGACCGTATAAGTCTGCCCAGCACTATCCCCGCCTCCCAACCACCAGCTCTGGCACAGACCGTATAAGTCTGCCCAGCACTATCCCTGCCACCCAACCACCAGCCCCACCTCCCACCACCAGCTCTGGCACAGACCGTATAAGTCTGCCCAGCACTATCCCCGCCTCCCAACCACCGGCTCTGCCACCCAATCTCGACTAAGCTCCTGAGGATCCATTCCTTCTGAAAAGGATTCCTTTATGTTTATCCCACGCATGTTTGAATTCCGTTACCGTTTTCATTTCCACCACCTCCCGCGGGAGGGCATTCCAAGCATCCACCACTCTCTTGTTTCATTGATCTACGCAACATACTCTCTACATGTCAATATGAAAAAAACATTACAGAAATACTCAAAATGTAATTCAGGATAAAAAAAAACAAACCCCAAAATGTCTTGATGGCACAAGACTTCACACCCCTTGACAATACTTGGTGGAAGTCCCTTCTGCAGCAATAAGTCACTTCAAGCAAGTGTCAGTTTTTGCCCATTCATATTTTCTGGGGATCATCTATCTGAGCACTGCAGTCTTCAAGTCTTGCTACAGGTTTTCTCTGGGATTGAGTCTGAGCTTTGACTGGGCTACAAGGACATTCACTTTCTTCTCATTCAGCCATCCATTGTTGCTTTTGCTTTGTGCTTAGGATCATTGGTCTACTGCAAGGTGAATTTTCTCCCTAGTGTCAGGACTATGGAAGACTGGAATAGGTTTCCTCCAGAATCTGCCCACACTTCTCACCATTCATCTTTTCTTTGATCTTCACAAGTCTCCCAGTCACTGCAGCTACAGTACACCCTATCTGTACCCTTCTCCACCACCGCTAACTTGCCCCCCATTACCTCTCTACCCTCCTCTCCCCGTATGTTCCCACCCGTAACCTCCGCTCTCAGGACAAATCACTCCTATCTGTACCCTTCTCCACCACTGCTAACTCCAGACTCCGCCCCTTCTGCCTCGCAGCACCTTATGCCTGGAACAGACTTCCTGAGCCCATACACCATGCGCCCTCCCTGCCCATTTTCAAGTCCTTACTCAAAGCCCATCTCTTCTCCCTTGCTTTTGGCGCCTAACCACCTTCCCCATTCATGCTACCTACACTGACTACGTAGTATGTTACCGTTAGATTGTAAGCTCTCTTGAGCAGGGACTGTCCCTCCCCGTGTTTAAACTTGTACAGCGCTGCGTAACCCTGGCAGCGCTATAGAAATGCTAAGTAGTAGTAGTAAAACACTACATAATGCTGCCACTAGAGGCTGATTGAATTTTGATTTCAGTTTTGGATTCATCACCGAAACAGACCTGGAAACCAGGTTCAGGTTTTGGCTGAAAATGCCTGTGCATTTTCAAGGAAACCAAAACAATGGCCCCATCCCCCACTACAAGCCCCCCCCCCCCCCAAGCCAGCCTCTCCCTCCCCCAATAGAGAACCCGTTCCCTCCCCAGGCCACCCACTAACTCTGCCCTCTCCCCTCTCCCCCCACAGGCCCTCACCAGGCCTATCTTTTAAAATCCCTGGGTGTCTAGTAGCCTTTTTGGGCAGGAGCATTCCAAGTTGCTCCTGCCCCAGCTGGTTGCATTGTGAAAATGGAGGCCATGACTTCTTATGGCAGCCTCACAAGATTGCTGTGGGAAGTCATGGCTCCCATTTTGGAACTGGGAATGGCATGAGCAGGAAGTCGCTCTCTGGTCCTAAGCCTTCCCTCTGATGTAGCTTCCTGTTCGCGGGACCAGGAAGTTGTGTCACAGGGAAGGCATGGGGGGTCAGCATGAGCAGCAAGTTTGAGTCGCCGCTAGCAAAGAACTAGAGGACTTAAAAGGTACCGGAAGGCTGGGGGAATGGAGTTAAGCGACCCACAATTGCCTGGGGAGGAGGGGAGAGAGATGTCAGGTGGGAGTGGGGTTCTTGTGCCTGCCCACTTTGGGCTCAGGCCCACACAAAATTGGGTGTCTGGCTACATCCCTGCTGTAAACACCACAGGAAATGATATGAAACCAGTTTTGGGGCTTCACACCCTAGTAATGCCTCGGTGTGTCTCCACAAATGCTACAAGCACGTCATAAGACTTTTCTTCAGTGGTGACTTCCTTCTTGCCACCCTCCCATACAGGCCATGTTTGTGGAATAATCATAAAACTGCAGATAGCCATTTTCCCCTTCCTAGTCCTTGGACCTCACAGTGATTAGCACTTTCCTTAACCCATGGTTACAGACTTTGGAGAGATACTGTGGCAATGTCTTAGCGGCAACAGACTGCTTCCACTTTACAATGATGGACCTGCATTGTCCCTGGGTTGCAACAGACTTATTTATGTACTGCAAGTAGGGGTACCATATGTCCGGATTTACCCAGACATGTCCTCTTTTTGAGGACATATCCGGGCAACCGGGCGGGTTTTGCCAATCTGCCCATTGGTCCGGATTTCTGGACAAACGGGCAGGCTGGCAGGCGGGCAATCCTATAAGACAGCCCGCCCACCAGCCTGCCCGTTTGTCCAGAAATCCGGACAAACGGGCAGATTGCTAGCCTCCCTTCCCCTTACTTACTACTGCCCTGGTGGTCTAGTGACCTCTTCCGCCTTCGGGGCAGGAAAGAGCCCCCTCTTTCCTGCCCGGAGCGCTGCCCTGCATGCATCCTTCCTGTTCGTGATCTCGGCACCGATTCAAAATGGCCGCCGAGATTTGAAGTGACCTCGCGAGATTTCAACTCTCGGCGGCCATTTTGAATCGGCACCGAGATCACGAACAGGAAGGATGCATGTAGGTCACTAGACCACCATGGCAGTAGTAAGGTAAGGGGAGGGGGGTGACGGGGTGTGTGACAGGGGGGGGAGGGGAAAATGTGACAGGGGGTGGAGCAAGGGCATCAAAGGGGGTGGTGTGTGAAAGGGGGCGGTGCAGAACATGAAAGGGGGCGGGGCATGTGTCCTCCTTTTTGGGGGACAAAATATGGTAACCCTAACTGCAAGGCATTTGCACCTTACAGTTCCTGTGGCAGCTGTAGGCTCAGCATGTTTAGATCTTTACTTCAAATACACTTCATTCAACAGAAACAGCTTGATTCTTCATCTTGGAATATTTAAATCAACTGCTGTGAATGGACACAGACAAATCTGTCGAACTTACTATGGAGTGGAGGCGTGGCCTAATGATTTAAAGCAGCACATTAATGACCAGGGAAAGGAGTTCAAGTCCCACCACCGCTGCTTGAGATCTTGGGCATGTCACTTGATCCTCCATTGCCTCAGGTAAGGCAGGTTTTGGAAATAGAGCTAATCTGGGTTTGCTATGACAAAGGATATGAAGATTTCTGCAATCCAGCTTTTCTGGTTTCTTAACTACTGTTTGAATATTTCTGTAATTGTATTTTCACTTCGAAAGTAAATATATGTTGTGTAGATCAGTGAAACAAACTCCTGTCTTAAAAGACTTTGCATTGTATGTTTCAATTGGCAGAATGTAAAAAATGTATATGGAGTATGAAGACTTTTGTACGCCATTGCATCAATCCAGTTGTTTATGTTATTAATTGTATCATCCATTCTGTAATGCCTGCGCTATTCTACGTAATTTTAAAATCCTTCTGAAGATCTGACAAATCTGGCTCTCCCTACATCTTGTACCTCACACCGTGAGCTACTATAGAAAATGAGATCCTGTAGAAAAGGTATGATTTAAATCCAAACAGATTACAGAGAAAGCAGCCTAGAAACAAAGCCTGACTTTGAGGACACAGCGAGACCCTGGGTTTAATGCTCACACACTCCATGCAGCAGGTGTTTCAAAGGACAGGAAAGAACTTCACACTCTCTCTCCATATTTAATTATTGGGAGGGTTCTGATCACAGGTGGTTAGTGAATGATATCTGAGCCACCCATGTGTTGGATGAGTTATCAGGAAAGAAATACATAGTAACATAGTAGATGACGGCAGAAAAAGACCTGCACAGTCCATCCAGTCTGCCCAACAAGATAACTCATATGTGCTAATTTTTGTGTATACCCTACTTTGATTTTAACCTGTGTTCTTCAGGGCACAGACCGTATAAGTCTGCCCAGCACTATCCCCGCCTCCCAAACACCAGCCCCGCCTCCCACCACCGGCTCTGGCACAGACCGTATAAGTCTGCCCAGCACTAACCCCCCCTCCCAACCACCAGCCCCGCCTCCCACCACCGGCTCTGGCACAGACCGTATAAGTCTGCCCAGCACTAACCCCCCCTCCCAACCACCAGCCCCGCCTCCCACCACCGGCTCTGGCACAGACCGTACAAGTCTGCCCAGCACTATCCCTGCCTCCCACCACCGGCTCTGGCACAGACCATATAAGTCTGCCCAGCACTATCCCTGCCTCCCAACCACCAGTCCCACCTCCCACCACCGGCTCTGGCACAGACCGTATAAGTCTGCCCAGCACTATCCCTGCCTCCCACCACCGGCTCTGGCACAGACCGTACAAGTCTGCCCAGCACTATCCTCGTCCCCCAACCACCAGCCCCGCCTCCCACCACCGGCTCTGGCACAGACCGTACAAGTCTGCCCAGCACTATCCCCGCCTCCCAACCACCAGCCCCGCCTCCCGATCTTGACTAAGCTCCTGAGGATCCATTCCTTTGGCACAGGATTCCTTTATGCTTATCCCACGCATGTTTGAATTCCGTTACCGTTTTCATCTCCACCACCTCCCACGGGAGGGCATTCCAAGCATCCACTACTCTCTCCGTGAAAAAATACTTCCTGACATTTTTCTTGAGTCTGCCCCCCTTCAATCTCATTTCATGTCCTCTCGGAAAAGGTTCGTTTGCGGATTAATACCTTTCGAATATTTGAACGGTTTTAAGCAACACGTATCAGGGAAACGTTCTTGTCTTTCAAATTTGGTAAAGGAGCTTCTGAATGGCAGATCTACTGGGGAAGTAAGAAGACCAAAAATATTATAATGCGTCTGTCGCTTCATGGTTCAACCTCATCTTGAGTACTGCATTCAATCTTAAAAAACATATAGCGGAATTACAAAAGGTTAAAAAAAAAAAAGAGCAACCAAAATGAGAACGGGGATGGAACTCCTCTCATATGAGGAAAGGCTGAAGAGGTTAGGGCTCCAGCTTGGAAAAGAGATGGCTGGGGGGGGGGATATGATTGAGAACTACAAAACGCTGAGTGGTGTAGAATGAGTAGAAGTGAACTGGTTTTTTACTCTTTCAAAAAGTACAAAGACTAGGGGACACTCAATTAAGTTACATGGAAATACTTTTACAAAAAAACAGAACAAAATATTTTTTCACTCAGTGAATAGTTAAGCTCTGGAACTCACTGCTGGAGGATGTAGTAACAGCAGTTAGCGTGTTCCTGGAGGAAAAAAGTCCATAGTCTGTTATTGAGATGGACATGGGGGAAGCCACTGCTTGCCCTGGGATTGGTAGCATAGAAAGTTGCTACTCTTTGGGTTTCTAACAGGTACTTGTGACCTGGATTGGCTATTGTTGGAAACAGGATACTGGGCTACAGGGACCCGGTATGAGTATTCTTATGTTGTTCTTATGACTGTTACCTGGCCCCAACTTCCACCACTGTACATAACAGACTGGTAGGCCGGCCTGCTCTTGTCAGCAAGTACCTCCTCACAACAAGACAAACTAACACCAGCTCAGACCTGGAAGCATGTGCCAACCCAGGGCTGTAGCAAGCTACAGTGGGGGAAATAAGTATTTGATCCCTTGCTGATTTTGTAAGTTTGCCCACTGACAAAGACATGAGCAGCCCATAATTGAAGGGTAGGTTATTGGTAACAGTGAGAGATAGCACATCACAAATTAAATCCGGAAAATCACATTGTGGAAAGTATATGAATTTATTTGCATTCTGCAGAGGGAAATAAGTATTTGATCCCCCACTAACCAGTAAGAGATCTGGCCCCTACAGACCAGGTAGATGCTCCAAATCAACTCGTTACCTGCATGACAGACAGCTGTCGGCAATGGTCACCTGTATGAAAGACACCTGTCCACAGACTCAGTGAATCAGTCAGACTCTAACCTCTACAAAATGGCCAAGAGCAAGGAGCTGTCTAAGGATGTCAGGGACAAGATCATACACCTGCACAAGGCTGGAATGGGCTACAAAACCATCAGTAAGACGCTGGGCGAGAAGGAGACAACTGTTGGTGCCATAGTAAGAAAATGGAAGAAGTACAAAATGACTGTCAATCGACAAAGATCTGGGGCTCCACGCAAAATCTCACCTCGTGGGGTATCCTTGATCATGAGGAAGGTTAGAAATCAGCCTACAACTACAAGGGGGGAACTTGTCAATGATCTCAAGGCAGCTGGGACCACTGTCACCACGAAAACCATTGGTAACACATTACGACATAACGGATTGCAATCCTGCAGTGCCCGCAAGGTCCCCCTGCTCCGGAAGGCACATGTGACGGCCCGTCTGAAGTTTGCCAGTGAACACCTGGATGATGCCGAGAGTGATTGGGAGAAGGTGCTGTGGTCAGATGAGACAAAAATTGAGCTCTTTGGCATGAACTCAACTCGCCGTGTTTGGAGGAAGAGAAATGCTGCCTATGACCCAAAGAACACCGTCCCCACTGTCAAGCATGGAGGTGGAAATGTTATGTTTTGGGGGTGTTTCTCTGCTAAGGGCACAGGACTACTTCACCGCATCAATGGGAGAATGGATGGGGCCATGTACCGTACAATTCTGAGTGACAACCTCCTTCCCTCCGCCAGGGCCTTAAAAATGGGTCGTGGCTGGGTCTTCCAGCACGACAATGACCCAAAACATACAGCCAAGGCAACAAAGGAGTGGCTCAGGAAGAAGCACATTAGGGTCATGGAGTGGCCTAGCCAGTCACCAGACCTTAATCCCATTGAAAACATATGGAGGGAGCTGAAGCTGCGAGTTGCCAAGCGACAGCCCAGAACTCTTAATGATTTAGAGATGATCTGCAAAGAGGAGTGGACCAAAATTCCTCCTGACATGTGTGCAAACCTCATCATCAACTACAGAAGACGTCTGACCGCTGTGCTTGCCAACAAGGGTTTTGCCACCAAGTATTAGGTCTTGTTTGCCAGAGGGATCAAATACTTATTTCCCTCTGCAGAATGCAAATAAATTCATATACTTTCCACAATGTGATTTTCCGGATTTAATTTGTGATGTGCTATCTCTCACTGTTACCAATAACCTACCCTTCAATTATGGGCTGCTCATGTCTTTGTCAGTGGGCAAACTTACAAAATCAGCAAGGGATCAAATACTTATTTCCCCCACTGTAGGTGAGGGTGGTGCCTGTGCAAAGGATATAAAGAAGCGAAAGGGAAGGGGAATGGGACTTGATATACTGCTTTTCTGTGTTTTTTGCAACTACATTCAAAGCAATTTACATAGTATATACAGGTACTTGTTTGTACCAGAGGCAATGGAGGGTTAAGTGACTTGGCCAGAGTCACAAGGAGCTGCAGTGGGAATCGAACTCAGTTCCCCAGGATCAAAGTCCACTGCACTAACCACTAGGCTACTCCTCCACTAGCAACATTCCCTGTAGAATCTCAAATAGTAGCAACCACTAGGCTACTCTTCCACTCCTTGGGATTCCGGAATCTTGCTATTCTTTGGAGTTCTACATGGAATCTTGCTATTCTTTGGGGTTCTACATGGAATGTTGCTACGCTTTGAGGTTGTGCCTGGAATCTTGTTAATGGCACTTGATATACTGCCTTTCTGTGGTTTTTGCAACTACATTCAAAGTGGTACTTATTTGTACCTGGGGCAATGGAGGGTTAAGTGACTTGCCCAGAGTCACAAGGAGCTGCAGTGGGAATCGAACCCAGTTCCCCAGAATCAGAGTCCACTGCACTAACCACTAGGCTACTCCTCCACTAGCAACATTCCATGTAGAATCTCGAATAGTAGCAACCACTAGGTTACTCTTCCATTCCTTGGGATTCCGGAATCTTGCTATTCTTTGGGGTTCTACATGGAATATTGCTACTCCTTGAGACTGTGAATGGAATTTTGTTAATGGCACTTGACATACTGCCTTTCTGTGGTTTTTGCAACTACATTCAAAGTGGTACTTATTTGTACCTGGGGCAATGGAGGGTTAAGTGACTTGCCCAGAGTCACAAGGAGCTGCAGTGGGAATCGAACCCAGTTCCCCAGAATCAGAGTCCACTGCACTAACCACTAGGCTACTCCTCCACTAGCAACATTCCATGTAGAATCTCGAATAGTAGCAACCACTAGGTTACTCTTCCATTCCTTGGGATTCCGGAATCTTGCTATTCTTTGGGGTTCTACATGGAATATTGCTACTCCTTGAGACTGTGAATGGAATTTTGTTAATGGCACTTGACATACTGCCTTTCTGTGGTTTTTGCAACTACATTCAAAGTGGTACTTATTTGTACCTGGGGCAATGGAGGGTTAAGTGACTTGCCCAGAGTCACAAGGAGCTGCAGTGGGAATCGAACCCAGTTCCCCAGAATCAGAGTCCACTGCACTAACCACTAGGCTACTCCTCCACTAGCAACATTCCATGTAGAATCTCGAATAGTAGCAACCACTAGGTTACTCTTCCATTCCTTGGGATTCCGGAATCTTGCTATTCTTTGGGGTTCTACATGGAATATTGCTACTCTTTGAGACTGTGAATGGAATTTTGTTAATGGCACTTGACATACTGCCTTTCTGTGGTTTTTGCAGCTACATTCAAAGTGGTTTACATAGCATATACAGGTACTTGTTTGTACCTGGGGCAATGGAGGGTTAAGTGACTTGCCCAGAGTCACAAGGAGCTATAGTGGGAAGGGAATCGAACTCAGTTCCCCAGGATCAAAGTCCGCTGAACTAACCACTGGGCTACTCCTCCACTAGCAACATTCCATGTAGAATCTCAAATAGTAGCAACCACTAGGCTACTCTTCCACTCCTTGGGATTCCGGAATCTTGCTATTCTTTGGGGTTCTACATGGAATGTTGCTACTCTTTGAGATTGTGCCTGGAATCTTGTTAATGGGACTTGACATACTGCCTTTCTGTGTTTTTTGCAACTACATTCAAAGTGGTGTACACAGTATATACAGGTACTTATTTTGTACCTGGAGCAATGGAGGGTTCAGTGACTTGCCCAGAGTCACAAGGAGCTGCAGTGGGAATTGAATCCAGTTCCCCAGGATCAAAGTCTGCTGCACTAACCACAAGGCTACTCTTCCACTACAAGTGGGAATGCCGGGGGTGGGGGGGGAGGTTTCTGCTGCTCGGGGTGCTTCACTGCTAATCTTATTCTAACACATTCTGTACTACAGTGACAGGCAGAGCCTCTGCAGTACAAGAAATGGAAAGTAATGAGACTCTGCCTCTCAGGCTGGATGTCCTATGGACTTGTATGGTCTGAGCTTGCTGTAATGTTTTGCTAATTCTTGTGTTCACTACTTCTTGCTGTTTTTTAGGCCTTTTTCCTGTTCTTCAGAGAAAAGCAAAGAGGATAGGTACCCAGGGGAACAAGAAGCAACCAACTTTGTCCTGTGAAGATCATGGCTTCCTGAGCAGCTTCTCTAGGTCATGTGCTCATTTCTGACAGGCACTTCTCCGTCAATGATACTAATCCAACATGCCAGGGCCACTACACGCCATCATCTCCCACTGTTTCCCTCCAAATCTGCGGCAAAATGGTCTCACCGTATGGCTGTCTCTAACTGGGGAGGGCGCCTGTCACCAGGAAGTGAGACTAAAAGCAAAATCCACAGAAAGACATCTCCCTGAGAAAGGACATGTGCCTCCTGCCAGAGAGTGCAGAAATCAGCAATTCCAAGTAGGTGACATTTCTAATTATGGAGCGAGAAAGAACACAAGGTTGGGGGGGGGGGGGGGGGGGGGGGGGGGGGAATTGGGGTTGGAGAGAGGGTTCTGAACACTGCTCCAGCCTTCCTTCTTTCAGACAGTCCATATTCAAATCTACGTTTTTCACGCTGCTGCTGTGTTGGTACAGTACCCGGATTCCTTCACTTTATTAGCAGTCAAACATTTCACTAAAGCTGAAAAAAAAATCCACTTTACAGATGCACCAGAGCTTCATCTACAGACCTTCTCTCCTTTCTGCTTCCTGCCTGGTTTCATCAGGGAGCCATCAGAGATGATTCACTGTCTTATCTCTTCCCACTAAAGAAAAGATCTTTCCTGATATTGGCCAGTGTCCACAGTGAATGCCAAGCTCTGATAAGCAAAGGCTGCAGTTCAACAAAATGATTTCTTGCCGTGCAGGATTTGAACACGTATCTCTCCAGTTTCCCTTACCTGGCCCATTCTTTCAACTCTTTCAGGGACAGTACGTCGCCTTCACGTAGTTTCACCACAGCAGTAACCCGCTGACCCCAGGTGTGGTCTGGTGCGCCAATGACTGCCACATCTGAAGGCAGAACAGAGAAGTAACTATAAGGATTCTCAAAACAATAACGGGGGGAGCTTGGAAGAGTGGGAGCGGAGACAGGCTGGCAAACATAGTAACATATAACATAGTAGATGACGGCAAAAAAAGACCTGCATGGTCCATCCAGTCTGCCCAACAAGACAACTCATATGTGCTACTTTTTGTGTATACCCTACTTTGATTTGTACCTGTACTCTTCAGGGCACAGACCGTATAAGTCTGCCCAGCACTATCCCCGCCTCCCAACCACCACCCCCGCCTCCCAACCACCGGCTCTGGCACAGACCGTATAAGTCTGCCCAGCACTATCCCCGCCTCCCAACCACCACCCCCGCCTCCCAACCACCGGCTCTGGGACAGACCGTATAAGTCTCCCAACCACCAGCCCCGCCTCCCACCACCGACTCTGGCACAGACAGTATAAGTCTGCCCAGCACTATCCCTGCCTCCCACCACCGGCTCTGGCGCAGACCGTATAAGTCTGCCCAGCACTATCCCTGCCTCCCAACCACCAGTCCCGCCTCCCACCACCGGCTCTGGCACAGACCGTATAAGTCTGCCCAGCACTATCCCTGCCTCCCAACCACCAGTCCTGCCTCCCACCACCGGCTCCCCAGAGGTGCTGATTTTTTAACTCCTGCTGCCTAAAAATAACCATCCCTGTGTCATATTAGGTGAGTTATACATTTACCCCTGGATTCTAGAAATGGCGCAAAATCCTGAGATGCGCATTAAACAAAAATGGCTGAGCCAGTTAGCGACAATAAATTGGGTGCTGACAATTACTGGCATTAAATGTCAACAATTTGGATTTGCACGCATCTTGCTACGCACTGTCCTAGAAAGATCCGCATGCAAACCTTTCGGTGTGGAAGTGAAAAAGGGACATAGCCATGGGTGGGTCAAGGGTGTTTATTAAAGATGCGCAGTATTACTGAATACCGGGGATCCACGCCAGGATTTACACCAGGTATCAGTTGCAGTAAATCCTCGTGCCCAAAGTTTAGTGTGGAAATTGGCTCTACGCATTATTCTATAAATGATGCACAACTCGTTGTCACAACTTCCTACACACATCCTCCTTGAAGATATCCGGATGTGTGTAGGAAGTGCGAGCGCTGAGGTGGCCTTCTTGAGTGTCCTCCCTGCGTGAACTTGGACGGTGTGCATCTTTCTCAGCCAGCATACGCACTCCAGCTCAGCGCGTTCTTCCATTCTATTCCCTGACCCCACTAATGGACAGAGTCCAGGGGCGTAGCCAGACCTTACGGTGGAAGGGGGCCAGAGCCTGAGTTTGGGGGCACATTTTGGGTGCCGCCCTGCTGCCCCCCCACTGCCACACCTCGCCTCCCCCCCCCACCTCCTCGCAAATACCTTTGCTGGCGGGAATCCCTAACCCCTGCCAGCCGAAGCCTTCTTCAGTGCCGGTCTCCGTGTTCCTGCCCTGCTCTTCTTTCTCCTCTTGTCTTGTGCACGTTGACACTCTTTTACGTGAAACTGAGAAGGAGCGTCAGTCTGCACAGGACAGGAGGGGCAAGAAGAAAGACCAGGGCAGGAAAGTGGCTGCGCCGGAGACGGGCGTCGCTGAAGGCGGCTTCAGCAGGCATGGGTTGGGGACCCCCACCAGCCAAACCAGGGGCCCGGACACAATTTGCGACCCCCTGTAGCTACGCCCCTGGGACATACGTGTGTAATTAGGCCTTCATTTTTAGGTATTTATAAAATGTAGAAATAGTTTTTTTTTATTTTTCAGCTAATTGGGGTTTTTACAGTGAGGATCGGTTAAGTACATAAGTAATGCCACACTGGGAAAAGACCAAGGGTCCATCGAGCCCAGCATCTTGTCCACGACAGCGGCCAATCCAGGCCAAGGGCACCTGGCAAGCTTCCCAAACGTACAAACATTCTATACATGTTATTCCTGGAATTGTGGATTTTTCCCAACTCTATTTAGTAGTGGTTTATGGACTTGCCCTTTAGGAAACCGTCTAACCCCTTTTTAAACTTTGCCAAGCTAACCGCCTTCACCACGTTCTCCGGCAACAAATTCCAGAGTTTAATTACGCGTTGGGTGAAGAAAAATTTTCTCTAATTTGTTTTAAATTTACTACACTGTAGTTTCATCGCATGCCCCCTAGTCCTAGTATTTTTGGAAAGCGTGAACAGACGCTTCACATCCACCTGTTCCACTCCACTCATTATTTTATAGACCTCTATCATGTCTCCCCTCAGCCGTCTCTTGCTAGGTTCTTTTCTGGTTGAATCAAATTTGTGCAGCAAAGGTGTCGTCAGTGTAAAAAGGGATAAGAACAGAATGGTGGGTCCGTGGCAGGTCAGAGGAGGGCTGATATTTTTCTGATGTTTATTCAACAGACACTAACAGAGAGAGGGTTCAAAGCACAAAACAAAGTTCAGACAGCAAAAGAAGTACCAGGAGCCTTCACAAACGGTTCAAAACCTTTAATTGTACATCATATATCATTGATCTGTGCCTGGAGTAAGAGTGAAAGTGTGCTCCCATGCGGAGGAAGCAGACATTTTGTGCTTATATCTGGCGTGGATCTTAGTGACGTTTGATGTGAATTCAGCTGTTCTCTTAATTTTAGATAATTATAATCAAACTAGTAAAAAATGCCCGTTTCAAAAGGGAAGGAAACGGGCGCTAGCAAGGCCATCCCCCACCCTCCCTGTTCCAGACTCTGCCCTCCCTCCGTTTTCACCCCCCCCTTCTGATGTCAGACGCACGCAGAGGAACTTGAACACAAAATCAGTGAAAAAGCAACGCCGCGAAGGCCAGCACAGGACTTCGGCTGACGGGGGTTGGGGTCCCCCGTCAGCACAGGTACTGGACGGCGGTGGGGGACGGTTTTCGCCGAGAAGGGGGGTCGAAGGGCGGTCCAGTGGGCCGTAACACAGGGTGAGGAGTAGGGAAACACGCTCCCTTGCTTTGGTATCAGCTGTCACTGACGTCAGTGCATGCCTGCCTAGCAGACCACCTCCGAGGGAGGCACGGTCCAAGGCACATTCGAACGCTGGAGGTGAGAATTATTATATAGGATGATCCCTGACGCAGGCGCTTCGCGCCGAAACACAGCCTGTGTCGAGTCAATGATATATGATGTATAATTAAAGGTTTTGACCCACTTGTGAAGGCTCCTGGTACTTCTTGTTTTGCTGTCTATCCAACAGACACTTACATACTCTGGTTTATAGGATTCAGTTTCTGCTGTTATCATTACAGGCATGTTAGCATTAATTATAGGATTTCTTAGCCTCCAGTTTTCTCAAAATGACAAACGCTAATTCATGTGGTTATGTAATTTTTCACCTGCTCTAGTCCACACCAGATTGGTGAAAGCAGGACCTTACTTGAGTAGCACTTCATAAGTACCTGTTATACTAGGGTGTACCAGTAGGTGGCGCTCTACTTCCAGGGCACTGATTTTATAACCCCCACTCTTAATGATGTCCACTGAGGTGCGGCCCAGAATCCAGTAAGTACCATCTTTGTACACGGCCGTGTCCCCTGAAAGAGAGAAGCTACATTACAGAAGAGTCAGCTGAAGTCTGCCACTGTTATAAGTAGAAGTGGAGATATTATTATTATTATTATTTGTAGCATTTGTATCCCACATTTTCCCACCAATTTGCAGGCTCAATGTGGCTTACATCTGCCATAATGCCGGTTGCCATTTCCAGGTACCAGAATTACAAATGGTATTGCATTAAGGTGCATACATATATGGTAAGATACATGGAACATGGCATATATGGAACAGATCACGGTATAAATATATATCATTTGCATATATACATGGGAAAGAAAATAAATTATGGTCTTGCATGAAGTTTCTGAGAATAAGTTGGATTGTAAGATACATTAGGTCATCGATTATAGAGAGCTGGATTATATAAATTGGATTGTAAGATACTTTAGGTCATTGATTATAGAGACAGTGGCGTTCCTAGGGCGGCTGAAACCCGGGGCGGATCGCCGATGTGCCCCCCCCCCCCCCGGGTGCATTTTTACCTGCTGGGGGGGGGGGGGGGGGGGGGTGCCGCGCACCTGTCGGCTTTGCTCGTTCCATGCTCCCTCTGCCCCGGAACAGGAAGTAACCTGTTCCGGGGCAGAGGGAGAACGGAACGAGCGGAGCCGACAGGCGCGTGGCAAACCCCCAGCGGTGTGCACCCAGGGCGGACCGCAGCCACTGCCCCCCTCCCTAGGAACGCCACTGTATAGAGAGTCCCTGTTCAGCATAAGCTTGAAGTGGTAATGCTTGATCATGAATATCAAAGAGGTGATCAGTCATGAGGTAAAAGATCGGTTACGTATAGATCGTGTGTAGCGTTGTTATTTAGTATTTAAGATGGATGTTTTACAAACATTTAGAATATGGAAGAGCAGACATTAAAACAGTGCTTCCCAGCCCAGTCCTGGAGGCACACCCAGCCAGCCATGTTTTTAGGATATCCACAATGAATATGGATGAGATAAATCTGTAGGCACTGCTTCCTTGGTGCAAATCTCTCTCATACATATTCATTGTGGATATCCTGCTGGGTGTGTCCTGAGAACTGGGTTGAGACCCACTGTATTAAAGCACTCAGATGCTGTGTCTGCGAATCGTGAGGCCACATGCCTTCAACACCTAGGAAGTGCATTAAAAATCCTTTTTATGCATCTTCCAAAAAGCTAATTACTACATAAAATACTAGTCTAGGATAAAAGGGCAATTTTCATCTGCTTGAATATAATTTTCACATTGTGAAGGAATGAATATTAGCTAGTACAGGGGTGTCTAAAGTGCAATTCACATGCTAAGTATAGCCGGCAGGTACTTTTCATCCAGCCTGAGAGCCAGTCCCAATGTTCTCTTTGTTGCAGATTGTGTACCCAACGCTGCCCTGACAATGTAATCAGCAAAGGCCAAAAATGGCCACTTTTGATGATGTGTTGAGAGATATGAACCAATGAAGGTGGATGTTTGTAGCTCTTGATGATGTTGCCACCAAGGCATGAAGCCATCCATGCATGGGTGATCAATTTTGGTCACAAATTCAATATCAATTGACCGATTTGCGATCTGATTCAGGTACAATGTGGTCAGACTGGAATGTTTACATAAAGGAAACATTATTACAATATTCTTCCGAAAAGCCTAGACAACATTTATTTATTTATTTATTGCATTTGTATCCCACATTTTCCCACCTTTTTGCGGGTTCAGTGTGGCTTACAATCCTGCTTATAATCGAACGAGAAAAACGCCCAAGTTCCGACCTAAATCGGGAGATGGACGTTTATCTCACAAAACCGAATAAAGCGGTATAATCGAAAGCCGATTTTTGGACGTTTTCAACTGCACTCCGTCGTGGATGCGGACAAAGTTGATGGGGGCGTGTCAGAGGTGTGGCGAAGGCGGAACTGGGGCGTGGTTATCTGCCGAACAAAGATGGGCGCATTTCACTGATAATGGGAAAAAAGTATGCGTTTTTAGCTAGAATTTAGGACACTTTTCCTGGACCCTGTTTTTTCACGAATAAGGCCCCAAAAAGTGCCCTAAATGACCAGATGACCACTGGAGGGAATCGGGGATGACCTCCCCTGACTCCCCCAGTGGTCACTAACCCCCTCCCACCACAAAAAAATGATGTTTCACAAATTTTTATTTTCACCCTCAAATGTCATACCCAGCTCCCTGGCAGCAGTATGCAGGTCACTGGAGGAGTTGTTAGGGGGTGCAGTGGACTTCAGGCAGGTGGACCCAGGCCCATCCCCCCTACCTGTTACAATTGTGCTGCTTAATGCTTATTAGTCATCCAACCCCCCCAAACCCACTGTACCCACATGTAGGTGCCCCCCTTCACCCCTTAGGGCTATAGTAATGGTGTAGACTTGTGGGCAGTGGGTTTTGAGGGGGATTTGGGGGGCTCAACATACAAGGGAAGGGTGCTATGCACCTGGGAGCTCTTTTACCTGTTTTGTTGGTTTTGTAAAAGTGCTCCCTAGGGTGCCCGGTTGATGTCCTGGCATGTGAGGGGGACCAGTACACTACGAATCCTGGCCCCTCCCACGAATAAATGTCTTGGATTTATTCGTTTTTGAGCTGGGCGCTTTCATTTTCCATTATCGCTGAAAAACAAAAACGCCCAGCTCACACATTGTTGAATAAAACATGGGCGTCTATTTTTTTCGAAAATATGGTTCGGTCCGCCCCTTCACGGACCCGTTCTCGGAGATAAACGCCCATGGAGATAGGCGTTTTCGTTCAATTATGCCCCTCAATACGAGTTAAATATTGGAAATACAATTTGTTACAGATTGGTTATGGATTACATTTTGCATAATTATGCGAAACAATTGGAGTGTCCTTGGGAGTGTAACAATGGAGCACAAACATTGAAGCATTGGGAGGAAACAATGGGAGCTTAGAGGGCGATAAGAAGGCATAAAGACATATGATATATATCTTTCTGTGATTGAAGTTATGAATGATGTGATATTACGGGAATGAGAGTTCCGAGGTGAATGTGTGATGCATTCGTGAATAGTAGGTGTGGACTTTATGTGTTTTGGTTCTTTCCGTAAATCTTTTCGAAAAGATGGGTCTTCAGTGATCTGCGGAAGGAAGCTTGCTCGTTGATTGTTCTTAAGTTGCGTGGCAGTGTATTCCAATACTGCGTGCTCATGTGAGAAAAGGTTGATGCATGTAGCGTTTTGTATTTCACGCCTTTGCAATTGGGGAAGTGGAGGTTTAAGAAGAAATGGAAGATCATTTTCTTGGTTTTCAAAGGACCTTCATTTAGTTAAAAAACAGTGTTAAGTGTGAAAGATTATGGTTTATTTATTTATTTATTGCACTTGTATCCCACATTTTCCCACCTATTTGCAGACTCAATGTGGCTTACAAAGACCTGTTATGGCATCACCATTTCAGGGTACAAAAAATACAATTGGTGTTACAGAGATATTAAGGATAGTAAGAATAACAAGTCGATCTAATCAAGCAATTATAGGAGAAAGTATAATTTGAAAAAACACATATACGGTCGGTTGGTCTTCCGAAGAAGCACTTAGTGAAATGGAGGCTCTCTGTTGAGATAACTGTCAAGAAGCCATTTTTGAGCTAAAATAAGTGTCCTCATACTTTCATTTAATTTACAATTGATGGTGGAAAAAACCCACGATAACATGTCGAGCATCTGATGTCTTTTCCTCCTACAACTACTTGACTTAAAGAAGTAATTTAGGTTAGGCTTGCTATTATTTATATTCAGATAGATATATTGGGGGAAGTAGAAAAGCTAAGAATGGAATTGTAAGACTGAAAGATGCTGAGAATAGCTTTGTGGAGAATAATGAGGATAAAGTGAATGTGCTAAACATTAGAAAAGACATTACACGATGTGATACCCGCAAGAAAGACTTCTCCGGAGTAGCCCCCACACTCTGGAATGCACTCCCTGAAAGGCTCTGCTTAACAGAAGACTACCTCTACTTCAGGAAGCAGGTGAAAGCTTGGCTCTTCAACCAGGCCTTTAATGGAAGAAGTAACTAACTTGTTAGTCTCGCTTACACACACAAGGAGTGACTCGGCCTGCACATACTGCAACAGGACATGTTTATCCACTCTTACCCTAGCTGAGATATTTTATTTATTTATTTATTGTGAACATTTATATCCCACACATTCCCACCAAGGTGGGCTCTATGTGGCGTACAATGCAGGAGAAGGTACATCATAATAACAGTAGTGCAAAGCTGAAGAGAAGGGGGGAAAAAAAAAGTAGAGAAGGGGAGGGAGGGAAAACTGGAGGGGAATGGAAGGCGGAGATGCAAGGATCAAGCTGCTGAGGAGAATGAACGATCACATAGGTAGGTCTTCAGGGATTTCTTGAATAGGCTGTGATCAGTGGTCGCTTTTAACGCTGATGGGAGAGCATTCCAATAACGGGGGCACTGGAAGCAAAATGAAGAGGCAAAGAGCAGCTTGTATCGTAAGTTCCTGCAGGTAGGAAAGTGGAAATTGAGGTAGGTGCGGGATGACTGCACGACATTCCTGGGTGGGAGGTCGACCAGATTGTACATGTAGGCAGGAGCGTCCCCACATATAATCTTGTGTGTAAGGGCGCAGACTTTGAACAATCCGCTCCTTGATCAGGAGCCAGTGGAGCTTCTCACGAAGGGGTGTTGCTGCCTCAAATCGAGATTTGCCAAATAGCAGCCTCGCTGCTGTGTTCTGCGCTGTCTGGAGTTTTTTTAAGGGCATGCATGATATTTAACCATCTCTCTGACCTCATATGCACCTTTCCTTAAATTAGTCACCTTATTTTCAAAATCTTCTTACTCTCTTACCTATCTATATGTTCCATCTTTGCTTATACCCTACACTGTCAATTAAAATGTTCTATTACATATTGTGTTGACATTGTAAGTAGTATACTGTGCCATACTTTGTACTGTTATTTGAATATTTTTACTGATGTAATTGTCTATTGCTCATACTTGATTTATTCTTACTGTACACCGCCTTGAGTGAATTCCTTTAAAAAGGCGGTAAATAAATCCTAATAAATAAATACATACTTCCCTTTGGTGTTCACAGAAGAAAACCCTGGAGAACGACCACGGTCGGCAGCTGAGGGTATATCTGGGAATAGAGTGTATATTGCACCTTTCACAGAAGAAAGCGTTTATAAACAACTTGAAAATCTGAAAGTGGACAAAGCTATGGGACTAGATGGGATACATCACAGGATACTGAGAGAGCTCAGAGAAGTCCTGGTGGGACCTCTTAAGTTTCTCAGCTCTTTCTGCCATCAAATGATGGGCTGAAAACTGTGTGTTTGTATTGCCTGAGTGATTCCTTGCCTGCCTTCCTACCATCCCAGCTTCAGCTCTGACCCCCCCTATGACATCACCTAGGGCATTGAGTTCATTGAGAAGCCAGTGTCAGAGGCGACGCATGCCGGTGGTTGCATGCCAACTGTTGTGCCGATGAAGGAGGGTGGCAAAGGAGAGCTCCTTTGTGCGGAATTTGGGCAGTATCTCTTTGTTTGCTTATCTTCTTTTTCTTTTCTTGGTGAATATGGGTGCGATTTCTGGTAGATATGGTCCATTGTCTTGCTCCAGGCCCTAAAGGAGGTGTCCAAAGGATTTAATTCTAGTCAGGTTGTGTCCGCTTTCTCTGCTACTTGTCAGACAACTAATTTATCTGTTTTGCTCATCAATGCTCGGTCGGTTAGAAACAAGATAGGAGAACTGAGGGATCTGCTTGTGACTCATAGTCCTGTCTTGTTGTGTATTACTGAAACTTGGCTGAGTGACACAGATACCATGCTAGTTAACCAAATTGGCCACGTACATAAGTACATAAGTACATAAGTAATGTCACACTGGGAAAAGACCAAGGGTCCATCGAGCACAGCATCTTGTCCACGACAGCGGCCAATCCAGGCCAAGGGCACCTGGCAAGCTTCCCAAACGTACAAACATTCTATACATGTATTCTATACACGTAGATTACAATGTCTTTGTCCAGTCTCGGGTAGGTAAGGGGGGTGGGTGGCTTGATGGTCTTGGCGAAGAATCGATTTTGTTCGTCAGAAACATGCCTTGAACTCTAGTGTTTGTGAGCTTTTGTACCTGTCTTCTCCTAGGCTCACTGTTTGTCCTAATGTCCTCCTGGGGCTCTTTATTCTGATAGTTCTATTATTTCTAACATTTTGCTTTCTAATGGAATCTCCCCTCATAAAACTATCTTATTAGAGATTTCAATTTTGATCTAATCGCTTCTGACAGTTATTTCTGATTTTTTTGGGGGGGCTCTTGTGGGTTTGGGCTAGAAGCAAATTTTCACTTCTAGTACTCGTATGGCAGGTCACTTAGGCTTTCTGGATGAGTCTTTTGTATCTAGTCATGCCATGGCTGCCTCTCTGATGCCAGTGCCATGGTCTGACTGCTGTTTGATCTCTTTGGCTGTTTTGATGTTCTCTGAGCCTTTTGGCCTGGGGTTTCATTGGACCAGGCATGTGAAGGGTACGGTTGATCCCGTACAATTGAAGGGTCATTGGCTAATGTAAGTGCGCTATCTGCTTCTGAAGCCTTTGACCTTTGGTAAAGCTCAGAGACAGAGTGTTTGGATATTATTGCTCCCTTCAAGGCAAGTTACCTTTGTGCGTAAAACTGGTGCTCCTTGGTTTACTGATGCTCTGCAGGCACTGAAGTAATCCCTTAGGAGGAAAAAGCGTGACTGCTTAGTAATCAGATGCCATTTGCATGTCTGACTACAAGATGTAGTTGGACATTTGTCTGTGGGAGTTGTTGCTTGCGAAGAATCAGTTCTTTAATGAGTCTATTGCTAAGGCATCTTCCTCTGCTCATCAGTTGTTTAAATGGGTTAAGACTACTCCGCCATCCGCGCCTTTCTGTAGTATATCGTGTCAGTAGTTTGTGGATTTTTTCTTAAAGAAGGTGGCTGATATTTCTAGTTCCTTTGGTGATGTTGGACTACCTCAGGAGCAGACCTGTGTTCTGGAGGATAGATGGTTGAGTTTTTCGATAGTCTCCAAGAAGCAGGTGAAGACTGCGATGAGTAGGGTTAACCCCTCTTGTTGTCCGTTCAATGACTATTCCCCAGCGCTTTTTAAAGCTCTGAAAAATAACCTTTTATTCCCTCTAACTGCCATCATGAATAAGTCGTTGCAGGAAGGGGCTGTTCCTGTGACTCTAAAAAAGGGTTCTGTTCATCCCTTGTTGAAGGATAGTGCTCTGGATCCTACTCAGGTGGTAAATTATTGCCCTATTTCATCCTTTAAATTTCTAGCAAAAAGTTTGGAGAAACTGGTGTCGGATTAATTGCAGGATTTTCTGGAGCAGAATGAGTTAAATGATGTATTTCAGTATGGTTTTAGAGCTAAGCATTGTACCGAGACGTTGTTAGTCTCTGTTTTGGATTCAATTCAGGCTGGATTTGATCAATGTGAGGAATATCTTATGATATTCTTGGATGTTTCTGCTGCCTTTGACACAATTCATCATGAAATACTGCTTAACAGGCTGTACTCTTTGGGTATTCAGGGTACTGTGTTGCAGTGGGTTTCGTCCTTTTTTGTTCGATCATTTATTAATTATTATTATTATTTTTTTAGAGGTTTTTATGGATGGTAACAAGTCAGCTTGGTCTCCTATCACAACAGGAGTCCCTCAGGGTTCTGCCCTCTCTGCAATCTTATTTCATATTTATTTGATATTGGTCTGCCGTGTGCTTTCATGCTTGGGAGTCCATTATTGGCTTTATGCTGATGACATTCAGTTTTTTATTCTAGTACAGTGGTATGTTCCTGATACTTTGTTTTTTCTTATGATGTGCTTTCAAAAGCTAAGCGCTTGGTGTTCTGCCAACAGATTGAGGCTGAATCTAGGAAAAACTCATATTCTGTTTCTGCCAAATCATTTGAGTCCTGGGTCTCGGCATGGTGCACAGAATTTTGCAGGTGTTGAAATTCCTATTACTACTGAGTGTAAGTACCTTGGTGTGAATTTGAACTGAGCTTCTTTTAAGTCTCATACATAGAGGATTATTCAGACACATTATTAGACCGAGATTGCTGCGACGTTTGAAGAAGCTGCTCTCTAAGGTTAATTTTCGGACTGTTTTGAAGGCTTTGGTACTGACAGTGTTGGATTACTGTAACTCTCTGTATCTTGGCATCTCAAAGTCTACGATTCATTCCCTGAAGATTGTGCAAAATTCTGCCGCCAGGCTCTTGTCCAGTTTGTCAAACTTTAACTATATTACTCTGAGTTTGAGGGATCTGCATTGGCTTCCAGTGTTCTGGCAGATCAGGTTCAAGGTTCAGACTCTGATTTTTAAAGCCTTGAAGGCTGACACTCCTCCCTCATTGGTTTCTTCTTTTAGCTTTTAACAGCCTTCTTGAAATTTGCGTCCTGTTGATAAGTGCTTATTAGATATCCCTTCATTTAGGTGCATCTAGCTTGATGCTAATCGATCTGCTTCAAATTGCTGGTGCCTTGATTTGGAATACCTTGCCAGTGGAAATGCGAGTGGTGTCATCTATTGTGCAATTCAAGAAGCAGCTGAAGGCCAGCTGAGCTTTGGTTGGTATCATGATGTAGGGTGGTGCTCACTGTACAATATTAGTTGCTCTATGTGTTTGTTTTAAATATGTACTGTTTTGATCCTAATGATTATGTATATTCCTGTGTTGTACACTGCCTAGGTCAACTGGATAGAGCAGTTTATAAATATTTTAAATAAATACATAAATAAGGGATTTAATAGATCTTTAGAGACAAGAGAGATTCCACAGGATTGGAGACGAGCTGATGTGGTCCCTCTTCACAAAAGTGGGGACAGGGAAGATGTGGGAAACTATAGGCCAGTAAGGCTCACATCAGTGGTAGGAAAAATAATGGAGTCACTGCTGAAGGAAAAGATAGTTAACTTTCTAGAATCCAGTAGGTTGCAGGATCTGATGCAACATGGCTTTACAAAAGGAAAATCCTGCCAAACAAATCTTATTGATTTCTTTGACTTGAAAGATCAAAGAACTGGATAAAGGACATGCGCTAGATGTAATATACTTGGATTTCAGCAAAGCCTTTGAAACAGTTCCACACAGAAGACTCATGAATAAACTGAGATGGCTGAACTTAGGACCCAAAGTGGTGAACTGGATTTCAGAAAAGCCTTTGAAACAGTTCCTGAAAGAAGACTCATGAATAAGCTGAGAGGGCTGAACTTGGGACCCAAAGTGGTGAACTGGACTGGAAACTGGTTGAACCAACAGGCGACAAGAGGGTGGCGAAATGGAATCTGCTCGGAGGAAAGGAAAGCGAACAGTGGAGTCCCTCAGGGGATGGTACTGGGGCCGACTCTGTTTAATATATTTGTGGGAAAACAATGTTGAAGGGTTAGAAGGAAAAATTTGCCCTTTTTGCAGATGGCACGAAGATAGCCAATAGAGTACAAACCATGAGAAGAGATATCCAAAAATTAGGAGAATGGGCAAAGGTCTGACAGTTAAATTTTATTTTATTTTCAATAAGAAGAACTTTTTTTACTTGATTATTGAAGCTTTAAAACATTAACTGTTGAGCCATATTGGACTACTTAGAAGTAAATATTGCGGCTCTTTCAAGTCATTTGTTCAGTCAATGAGTCAGGCAGGGTGGTGTGATGATGGCTTTTTTTTTTAAGTGCATTATAACACCATTGAAGATTGCTCTTCCAGTACTTGATAAGCTGTTACTCTAATTTTTCTGAGCACCAATCACTTTAATTATTTTTTTAATGACAAAAAAGTTTTAGGAGATAAGTGTGAATTTAAGGATTACTAACAGGTTTCTTATTTGTGTAGAAGTTAAAATTTAATGCCAAGAAGTGCAGAGTGATGCACTTGGGGTGCAGAAATCCAAAACAGATGTACCAGATAGGAGGAGAGAGATTGATAAGCACAGATTAGGAGACGGACTTTGGGGAGATAGTGTCTGAGGAGCTCAAGGTAGCAAAACATTCAACAAGGCAGTGGCCATGACCATAAGGATGCCAGGCTGCATAGAGAGGGGTATAACCAGCAGAAGAAAGGAGGTGTTGATGTCCCGTAGAAGTCATTGGTAAGGCCCTACTTGGAGTATTGTGTTCAGATTTGGATGCCGTATCTTGCTAAAGATGTAAAAAGACTTGAAGCGGTTCAGAGAAAAGCAATGAAAATAGTATGGGGTCTGCGTCACCAGACTTATGAAGAGAGACTTAAGGACCTGAACATGTATACCCTGGAGGAAAAGAGAGACAGGGGTGATATGATACAGACATTCAGATATCTGAAATGTATTAATCTATAAGCAAATCTTTTCCAGAGATGGGAAGGTGGTAGAACTAGAGGACATGAATTGAGGTTTAAGGGAGCTGACTCAGGAATAAAGTCAGGAAGTACTTTTCACATAGAGGGTGGTAGATACCTGGAATGCCCTCCCACGGGAGGTGGTAGAGATGAAAATGGTAACAGAATTCAAAAATGTGTGGGATAAACACAAAGGAATCTTGCATAGAAGGCACGGAACCAAACAAGTTTAACGGTGATTAGATGGCAACACCAGCAATTGGGAAGCAAAGCCAGTGCTGGGCAGACTTCTATGGTCTGTGCCCTGAAAATGGCAAGGACAAATCAAGATCAAGTATATACACGTAATATCACATCATCCCTTATGCTACGAGTTTATCTTGTTGGGCAGACTGGATGGACCATACAAGGTCTTTATTTGCCGTCATCTACCATGTTACTATCTTCTGGTGTCAAGATGATAAAAGCAAATGGCGCAACAGTGACTAAAGCCTTTATGATGCTCAGACTGGTCAGACAAATTCTGGAACATTTTCCTCCAGCAGGTAATGCAAACCACAGTGCTATCAAGACTAGACTACTGCAATTCTGTCTACATGGGATTAATAAGCTTAAGTCTCTTAGGTTACAGGTTTATTAAAGTTTGATATACCACCCTAGAAAAAAAAATTATTTCAAAGCAGTTGGACCAATGATACTTAGATTGAGTGGAGTCAAAATGAAGGGATAACTAGCGTGTTAGATTGGGATGATCTCAAGGCTCTACATGGGACGTAAGGAATTGCTGCAAAAGATACATTGGAATTCTGGCATAGTGAACTTTATGAACCAAAGTGAGACTTACACGCATATGTTTGCATGCTTGTGTGTGCACACATGCTACCCAGGGGAGCATCGCGGGGCTTTTTCTCTGCCTGCCTCTTGACGGTGCCGCATCCTTCAGGCGTGCAGATTTTCAAATTTTTTTTTAGCTCTGTCCACAGACTGTGTTGCTTTTCCTTTTTTAAGTTTTATTTTTGATGGCCTAACCTTGGGCTTCTGAGCTTGAGTGGAAGCAGTGACTTAACGAGAAATCCACATGAATGATTAGCATCTCTCTGATCCCGTGATACAGTAAGTGAGGTTTATACCTCTGCTTATAAGTTTAACGTGTGCAGAGAAATGGAGCCTTCCGGTTGATCGAGTGCTGCCTTATTAAGTAGAAGGTGACGAATGAGGAGCTACAGGCAGTCAGGTGAACAATAGTTATGTTCAAACAGCAGTCTTGGGGCAAGAGAGAGGCACGGTGCCTGTTGGATCACTCCCAAGTGTCCAGACCATGCTTCCCCTGTTTGTCATAAATATTTGCAACTAGTAACACTGGTATAATTAGGGCAACACAAGTCTGCATCTTAAAATATTCATTTTTATACAGGTTCTCATGTAGCGTGCCTTTTGCGGAGTGCCTGCCCTTGTACAATCAAAATTTGTGTTTAAAATGACATGTGTAAGCCTAAAATATTTTAGTGTTGGCCCCTGGAGCTTTCTCGTGTCTGCTTTGTAGCCCTTAACATGAAAAAGGTTGGAGACCACAGCCTTAGTGCATTTAGGTTGGCCACTTTTTGAACTTTTTGGTAATGTACATGTGAACAGAGTAACTGATGGCTTTTCAGCCTGCTCTAAGCTTGTTTCTCATCATTCCTGAGTATCCTGGGAATAAAAGGGAGACATTGTAATAGGTTGTGAGCTTTTGTGCTGATCCTGAGGCAAAAAGCAGAATACAGTAGAAGTCCAAACTTCTCAGTGCCAGAAATCCAGACGCCTCTAAAAATTACAATATCCGGACTGCAAGTGCCGCACACCTTCTCCCTCCCCCCCCCCCCCCCCCATGTTCCATCATGTCTTCCTCCTCTCCTGGCCCTGCCCGCAGCCCTTTCACGTCCCCAGTGTACAATGGCTTTTCAGATGTCTTCTATGTTCCAGCATCAGTGACAGCTTTGCTCACAGGCTGCCTCCTGCATGCACTGGACCTTTCCCTCTGACCCATCCTGCCCCTTCTGCAGTTTCCTGTTTTCGGAAAAAGGGTGGGATTGGACAGAGGGAGCTGGCCTGGTGCGGGCCGGGGGTGGTCTGGGAGTAAGGCTGTCACTGGTGCTGCAGCATGGAACACTTTTGAAAAAGTATTGTGAACTGGGGGAGTGATCGAGAGCCGGGGGTGGGGGGCATTGGGGGTCTGGGCTCTCTCCTTGGGGTTGGGGCTCAGGGCACCCGGGCCCTCTCCCTTGAGGAAGAGATGCTGGATTTGAATTTAAAGTACTGCTTGCGAATCCAGACTGACCCAATCCCTGAGCAGTCCTGATTTTTGTACATAAGTACATAAGTAATGCCACACTGGGGAAAGACCAAGGGTCCATCGAGCCCAGCATCCTGTTCACGACAGCGGCCAATCCAGGCCAAGGGCACCTGGCGAGCTTCCCAAACGTACAAACATTCTATACATGTTATTCCCGGAATTGTGGATTTTTCCCAAGTCCATTTAGTAGTGGTTTATGGACTTGTCCTTTAGGAAACTGTCTAACCCCTTTTTAAACTCTGCCAAGATAACCGCCTTCACCACGTTCTCCGGCAACGAATTCCAGAGTTTAATTATGCGTTGGGTGAAGAAACATTTTCTCCGATTTGTTTTAAATTTACTACACTGTAGTTTCATCGCATGCCCCCTAGTCCTAGTATTTTTGGAAAGTGTGAACACTAAAAGCATGTCCCAAAACAGGCATCTTTCTGTTGACTGTTAGGTTTCCAAGTCCTGATCTGCTGACTGTAGTTAAAGGGACAAAGCAGTGCATCGTGGGAAACTCCATGGGATGTACTGAAAAACTAAAAACCCTTTGGTGCTGTTTAGCTGCAGATGGACTCTGAGTCCGGTAGAGGTGCAGCAGTTTGGTTTCAGGGTCAGATGCTGATTTTATTACCTTCTTTAGCAAGCAGCATGCTTGAGCAATGGCTTACATTGGTGTATTAGAGAAATCTGTACATGAAGTGTTACACCAGAGCATGTGTCCATTATGTAGCCATGATAGATTAAACTGAGAATCCCACTTTTCATCCTCAAAAGGCCTGTTCTTTCGTAACTAACAGTTCCTCAGCTTATGGTGGAGTGAATTAATTAGGCTAAGGGTGGTGCTGGAGACCACATGAACCCCTTCAGATATAAAAGGGCTAACGAAGAGCCGTTGACTATATAGCCAGCCAGTAGTAGAGTAACAAATTATGCATGGGAAGCTGTGTGATTTAACCCTCTCTGCAAAAGAAGAGTAACAAACTAAGATAACACGCGTACTTCCTCAAATGATTGTGTTGTCTGACCATCCATTGTAGCCTAATCAAAGAACGGATCATCTTCAAAATCTGCACCCTGGTCCACAAAATCATCTACGGCGTTGTCCCAGGATACATAGAGGCGTGTTTTCAAAGCACTTAAAAGTTCCATAGGTTACTATGGAACTTTGTAAGGCTAAGTGCTTTGAAAATGAGCCCCATGATAGACCGTATAGATCTGCCTCCCAGAAACAGCACTGGATCATCACGAACATACCTAAACCTCCATTACCCAAATTGCAAAGGACTCAAATACAAAACAACCTATGAATCTAGCTTCTCCTATATAAGTGCACAATTATGGAACACCCTCCCAAAAGCTGTGAAAACAATCCACGACCACCTAAATTTCAGGAAATCACTAAAATCCGACCTGTTCAAGAAGGCTTACCCTACCGATCCAACGTAAACACCCATACCGGCAACACAGCATAACCAATGATCGTACTGGACAATATATATACAACCTTCCCTATCCGCGACCTTCTTGGTGACTGAAACACACTGACCATATTCGATCATAATACAGCCTTGTATTTGTTTCTCTACTGGACTTGGCGAACACCTTTACGTTACTATATAAGCCACATTGAGCCTGCAAATAGGTGGGAAAATGTGGGGTACAAATGTAACAAATAATAATAAACTCTTCTTAGGGGAATCCCTTAAACTTATGAGAATGCAGCTAGCCAGAAACCAATTTGCTATCCTCTGCTCTTAGTCCTTAAGCTAACCTCAAGAATGCATCTTATCTCTGGAATTGATACTATAAATAGGTGACCATTAAGTAGCTGTAGTTGATTTGTATGTATTCCTACAATCAATCATGCCTTGCTTATGATCATAACTGACCAGGAACACCACCTGGCTGGTTAAATGTTACTTAACTGGTGAGCCAGTGATAGTCAACAGGAGACAGCTGCTTATCTCCCCCTGAATATTGCCATTTAGTGGACAGCTGGTTCTATCAAATGATACACATATATCATTGCACCTTTCTTTTAAATTAGTCACCTTTTCTGTTACTGTAACAAATAAACCCAGCTGTTTAGAAGCCTTAGGGAAGGGTGGGTTATGGGAATGGACAAGGTGGGAAGAAAAGTGTTAAAAATGTTGATGTGATTGCCATTCTGCTCTTACTCGAACCATTTGGTTTTGTAATAGTAACATAGTAGATGACGGCAGAAAAAGACCTGCACGGCAGTGGCGTAGCCAGACTGCCAATTTTGGGTGGGCCTGAACCCAAAGTGGGTGGGCATAAAATTTTCTCTCTACCCCCCCCCCCTCCCCCAGCAAAATGTAGTCACACTCAGATGCATTTGTCACACAGGGTAAAGTGCTGCTTTTCAGTGCATCCGATTTCAGACAATTTATTTAATAGCCTAATCCTTTTCAGTGAGCTTTCAGAGGCCAAAACCTCCTGCCTCAGGTCAGTGTAATGCTGTTACGGTATCCTCGCCTGACCTAAGGAAGGAAGTATTGGTCTCTGAAACTTTATTAACACCATATTACTTTATCCTAAATTAAAAATACAATTATTTTCTTTACCTTTGTTGTATGGCCATTTACTTTTTCTCATTGTGTTGCTCCCAGTCTCTAGATTCTGCTTTCCTTCGTTTTCGCTTAACTCTTCTGCCAGGGTTTCCTGGCCATTTGTCATTTTTCTCTCCTTTTTCTTTCTTTCTTCAATATTTTTCTGCCTCTCTCTCTCTCTCTCTCTCTCTCTGTCCAGATTTAATTCATTCTTACTATCCATTCTTTAATTTCCTTCATCTACTTATGGCTTTTCATCTTTTTCTCACCCTTGTTCTCCCCATGCCCCTTCCTCTTATTCTCCAATCTTTCACTTCTCCCCCTTTCCATGCAGCCTCTCCTCTTTCTCTCCCCATCCTTCCAGTGTCTCCCCTCTCTCTCCCCATCCTTCCAATAGTCTCCCCTCTTTCTTTCTGCATCCTTCCATCCAGTGTCCTCTTTCTCCCTACCCTTCCATCCAGCGTCTTCCCTCTTTCTCTCCACATCCTTCCATTTTCCCTCTTTCTCTGCCATCCTCCCATCTGTTTTCCCTCTTTCTCTCCACATCCTTCCATTTTCCCTCTTTCTCTGCCATCCTCCCATCTATTTTCCCTCTTTCTCTGCCATCATTCCATCTGTTTCCCTCTTTCCCCATCCTTCCATCCATTTTCCCTCTTTCTCCCCATCCTTCCATCTGTTTTCCTTCTCTCTGCCATCCTTCCATCTGTTTTCCCTCTCTCTCCCCATCCTTCCATCCGTTTTCCCTCTTTCTCTGCCATCCTCCCATCTGTATTCCCTCTTTCTCTCCCCATCCTTCTGTTCTCCCTCTTTCTCTGCCATCCTCCCATCTGTATTCCCTCTTTCTCTCCCCATCCTTCCATTTTCCCTCTTTCTCCCCATCCTGCCATCCATTTTCCCTCTCCCATTCAGGCCCACCAGCCCCAGCTCCCATTGCCGGCCACTGCTGCTTTTCCTGATGAGCAGCAGGGCCGGCGCTACAAAAAGAAGAAGCGCTCAGCTGACTGAGCTGAGCGCCAACGCGTCGCTAACCCCCGACGAGAAAAAATGTTTTAAAAAAAAACGCGGCACTGCAGGCAGCCTCGAAGCATTGGCTGCTGGCTCTGCAGGCTCCTTCCGTCTCTTACGTCACTGCCCCTGTAGCGAAGCAGGGGCAGTGATGTAAGAGACGGGAGGAGCCTGCACAGAGCCAGCAGCCAATGCTTCGAGGCTGCCTGCAGTGCCGCATTTTTTTAAAAACATTTTTTCCTCTTCCTTAGCGACGCGTTGGCGCTCAGCTCAGTCAGCTGAGCGCTTCTTCTTTTTGTAGCGCCGGCCACTGCTGCTCATCAGGAAAAGCAGCAGTGGCCGGCAATGGGAGCTGGCGCTGGGCGGGCCTGGACTGAAATTGGGTGGGCCTGGGCCCACCCAGGCCCACCCGTAGCTACGCCCCTGCTGCACGGTCCATCCAGTCTGCCCAACATGATAAACTCATATGTGCTACTTTATGTGTATACCTGACCTTGATTTGTATCTGCCATTTTCAGGGCACAGACCGTAGAAGTCTGCCCAGCACTAGCCCCGTCTCCCACCACCGGCTCTGCCACCCAATCTCCGCAAAGCTTCTGAGGATCCATTCCTTCTGAACAGGATTCCTTTATGTTGTTGGTGCTTTATTTTGATATATCATCAATAAAAATGTTGAAACTAAATTAGTCACCTTACTTTCTAACTCCTCTTACTCTCTTACCTATCTATATGTTCCATCTTTGCTTATACCCTTCACTGTCAATTAAAATATTCTATTATGTATTGTGTTGACACTGTAAGTAGTAACTATGCCATACTTTTTGTATTGTTATTTTTACTGCTATAATTGTCTATTGCTCATGTTTGATCTATTCTTACTGTACACCGCCTTGAGTGAATTCCTTCAAAAAGGCAGTAAATAAATCCAAATAAATATAAGCGCCAACAAGATGATGTGAAATGATATGTCTGAAACACACATGCCTTCCCTGTTCAAGCCCTTCCTCACCTCCAGCGTAAGAAACATAGCACGCCTTTCCCTCCGTACTCAGGACAGATCATTTTTCTTTTTTTTTTTAAAATATTTTATTTTATGAATTTTTTCATTTACATTCATGTAATAACGCAAACATATGAAATTCAGGAAACCTCTAAGGTTACAAAATTAATGGGGAAAAAAAGAAAAAGAAGAAAAATACTATAATAATCTTTGTCCACAATAAGGTGATCCAAGTACTAGGTAAATTAGTCATTTAAACTTCAAGTATTAATTATTAGAGTAATTCAAGAATGCACAGCCAAGTAGCGTAATTGCAATCGAGAATGATCTCAACTTATTCTTTACCATTAAAAAATTCCAATAATTTCCCAGGTTCAAAAAAAAAAAACATAATTAGAGGAGCTCAAAGAGACAATACATCTACAAGGAAATTTAAGGAGGAAAGTTCCTCCTAATCTAAGGGTTCTTGATTTGAACGCCAAGAACTCTTTTCTTCTTTTTTGAGTGTCCCTTGATAAGTCCGGAAATATCTGTCCTAGGAAAAGAGCATTAATATGACGGAAATACAGTCTAAAGATGTTATTCCAATCAGGCTCCAAGGCAAACGACACCAACATTGTTGTTCTTTCAGAAATAACTTCCATGGAGTGTTCCAGAAATTCTGATAAATTTAAATCAGGTTGTGAAATATTAGTCATTTTTTTGTTACATTTGTACCCTGTGCTTTCCCCACTCATGGCAGGCTCAATGTGGCTTACATGGGGTAATGGAGGGTTAAGTGACTTGCCAGAGTCACAAGGAGCTGCCTGTGCCTGAAGTGGGAATCCAACTCAGTTCCCAATATATTATTCCTGTAATATATTGGGCCTTTATCACTGGCGGAAAACCATCAGATGAAATACCCAAGACTTCTCTAAAATATTTCTTAAGCATTTCTAATGCCGGAATAAGAGGAGATTTAGGAAAGTTTAATATTCGTAGATTATTTCTTCTAAGCTGATTCTCTAGATATCTTGCGTGCTTGGTAGTTATTGTCTTTTATTATCGTCATAATAGAATTTTTTCAAGAATTTACCTCATTTTCCAGAACTTCTACTTTGGTGGTTTGTTCCTCTATCTTACCGGTCAGTAGATTCTGAGTTTGTTTAATCTCCCGAAGGGAGCCTGAAATTTGTTGAAGGGCGTTACTCATTCCCTGGATTGTATTCCATAATACTTCTAATGTGATTTCAGCCGGCCTTGATGTTTAGCCGTTACCTCCGACTGGACTGCTCTGTGATGTTACAGGCTAAAAAAAATAACATGCCTGTCTTCCCTGTTCAGCTGTTAACACAGGGGTCGATACGGCTGTGGGTCCTCCACTATCAGCTACCGAAATCCCACCACTTCTGGGTGTTTCCGTTAGCTATAATCTACTACTACTACTACTACTATTTAGCATTTCTATAGCGCTACAAGGCGTATGCAGCGCTGCACAAACATAGAAGAAAGACAGTCCCTGCTCAAAGAGCTTACAATCTAATCCTGCTGCCTCCAACTCTCTTCCCGGTCTCGGGGGTGCTGTAATCGAGGGAGGGCTACGCTATGGTCCTGTTCGTCTGTTGGTCCTCTTGTAGTGTTTTCTTGAACTCCCGGGGTTTGTAGCCCAAGCTCATCCAGAGTCATCTGTCGCATGGGGGGAGGGGGGTATCTACCCGACTTGTGGAGGTGAGCATAAAGGCTTTCCCCTTCCTCATTTCTGGGCTGAGGGTTTACCCAGTTGATAGATTCTTCTGGGAGTAAGGAGCTACCAAAACGCATGTCTGCTCCAGGCGCCACCTTGGATCTGTATGGGGACAGATTACTTTTCACTACCACTAGACAAATCTTGAGTTCATGTGAGAACAGTAAGAAAGTGCAGCGCAAAGGGCTCACCTCCCCAAACCCCGCAGGACTGCAGAGGTGGAGGTAGAACTAGAGCAGGGTTTCTCAACCCAGTCTTTGGGATACTTCTAGCTGGTCAGGTTTTCAGGATACCCAGAACGAATATGCATGAGATAGATTTGCATGCAAATGCTCATGTGTATTCATTGCGGATATCTTGAAGGTGCGTCCTGAGGACTGGGTTGAAAACCCCCATATTAGAGCCACAAGCTTCTTGCCATGTGACCCACGAGTTGCATGCATTCAGCACCTGCATTCTGGACAGATTACTACTACTACTACTATTTAGCATTTCTATAGTGCTACAAGGCGTACGCAGCACTGCACAAACATAGAAGAAAGACAGTCCCTGCTCAAAGAGCTTACAATCTAATAGACAAATAAAATAAAGTAAGCAAATCAAATCAATTAATGTGTACAGGAAGGAGGAGAGGAGGGTAGGTGGAGGCGAGTGGTTACAAGTGGTTATGAGTCAAAAGCAATGTTAAAGAGGTGGGCTTTCAGTCTAGATTTAAAGGTGACCAAGGATGGGGCAAGACGTAGGGGCTCAGGAAGTTTATTCCAGGCGTAGGGTGCAGCGAGACAGAAGGCGCGAAGTCTGGAGTTGGCAGTAGTGGAGAAGGGAACAGATAAGAAGGATTTATCCATGGAGCGGAGTGCACGGGAAGGGGTGTAGGGAAGGACGAGTGTGGAGAGATACTGGGGAGCAGCAGAGTAAGTACATTTATAGGTTAGTAGAAGAAGTTTGAATAGGATACGAAAACGGATAGGGAGCCAGTGAAGCGACTTGAGGAGAGGGGTAGTATGAGTAAAGCGACCCTGGCGGAAGACGAGACGGGCAGCAGAGTTTTGAACCGATTGGAGAGGGGAGAGGTGACTAAGTGGGAGGCAAGCAAGAAGCAGATTGCAGTAGTCTAAACGAGAGGTGACAAGGGTGTGGATGAGAGTTTTGGTACAGTGCTCGGAAAGAAAGGGGCGGATTTTACGGATGTTGTAAAGAAAGAAACGACAGGTCTTGGCGATCTGCTGGATATGATCAGAGAAGGAGAGAGAAGAGTCAAAGATGACCCCAAGGTTTCGAGCTGAGGAGACAGGGAGAATGAGAGAGCCATCAACAGAAATAGAAAACGGGGGGAGTGGGGAGGTGGGTTTGGGGGGAAAAATGAGAAGCTTGGTTTTGGTCATGTTTAATTTCAGGTGGCATTGAGACATCCAGACAGCAATGTCAGACCAGCAGGCTGAAACTTTGGTTTGGATGCAAGGTGAGATATCAGGGGTAGAAAGGTAGATTTGGGAGTCATCAGCATAGAGATGGTAGGAAAAGCCATGGGATGAGATTAATGAACCAAGGGAAGAAGTGTAGATAGAAAAGAAGAGGGGACCAAGCATAGGCGTAGACTGGGGGGGGCGAGGGGGGGCAATGCCCCCCAAACGACGATGAGGCGCCGCCGAGCCATTAGTTTAAAAAAAAAACAAACACATGCATGCACGCGCTCCTCTCCATCCACTTGGCTTTCCTGCTCTCTCGGTCTGCGTCCCGCCTTCCTCTGACGTCAGAGGAAGGCGGGACGCAGACCGAGAGGGCAGGGAAGCCAAGCGGAGTAGCGGACGGAGAGGAGCGTGTCCGTCTACCCCTCTCTTCCTCCCTCCCTCAGCCGCAGGCAGCAGTCTTTTCCAGCGTTCCTGGCAGCGGTAGCGTTGTACACGCTGCCTTTGGCTCTGCCCCGAAGCCTTCTCTTCAAGTTCCTGTTCCCGCATAGGTGGGAACAGGAACTTGAAGAGAAGGCTTCCGGGGCAGACCGAAGGCAGCGTGTACATCGCTACCGCTGCCAGGAACGCTGGAAAAGCTGAAGACTGTTGCCTGCGGCGGAGGGAGGGAGGGAGGGAGGAAGAGAGGGGGTAAACGGAGTCACCATCTTGGACCTCGGGGGGGGGAAGCAGAGGGGAGATGGATGGGACTGGGAGGGGTGGGAAGCAGAGGGAAGGAGCAGGAGATGAATGGGACGGAGGGGTGGGAAGCAGAGGGAAGGAGCAAGAGATGGATGGGACTGGGAGGGGTGGGAAGCAGAGGGAAGGAGCAGGAGATGAATGGGACTGGGAGGGGTGGGAAGCAGAGGGAAGGAGCAAGAGATGGATGGGACTGGGAGGGGTGGGAAGCAGAGGGAAGGAGCAGGAGATGAATGGGACTGGGAGGGGTGGGAAGCAGAGGGAAGGAGCAGGAGATGAATGGGACTGGGAGGGGTGGGATGCAGAGGGAAGGAGCAGGAGATGAATGGGACTGGGAGGGGTGGGAGATGAATGGGACTGGGAGGGGTGGGAAGCAGAGGGAAGGAGCAGGAGATGAATGGGACTGGGAGGGGTGGGACGCAGAGGGAAGGAGCAAGAGATGGATGGGACTGGGAGGGGTGGGAAGCAGAGGGAAGGAGCAGGAGATGAATGGGACTGGGAGGGGTGGGAAGCAGAGGGAAGGAGCAAGAGATGGATGGGACTGCGAGGGGTGGGGAGCAGAGGGAAGCCTACTGGAAAGAAGACACTGAATAAAACAGAAGACACTGGGACCAAAGCGAATAGAAAAACTAAATGATCAGACAACAAAGGTAGATAAAAGTATTTTATTCATAATTTATTAATTGAAATGTGTCAGCTTTTTGAAATGTGCATCTGTGATATTTTGCCTGTAAATTCAATTCCTTCCTCCACATTAGCATATTCATTTGCATATGTATATATGCAAATGATATGCTAATATGCTCCGCCCATTCTTTGCCCCCCCAAATGAAACAGTCAAACTACGCCTATGGGACCAAGAACAGAACCCTGAGGTACGCCGACAGGCAGAGGGATAGAAGTAGAAGAGGATCCACTAGAGTGAACACTGAAGGTGCGGAGGGAGAGGTAGGAAGAGAACCAGGAAAGGACAGAGCCCTGGAATCCAAGTGAGGACAGGGTATCGAGGAGTATGCTGTGATCGACAGTGTCAAAAGCAGCGGAAAGATCAAGAAGAATGAGGACGGAATATTGACCTCTGGATTTAGCCAGTAATAGGTCATTGGAGACTTTAGTAAGCGCAGTTTCGGTTGAGTGGAGAGGGCGAAAACCAGATTGTAGTGGGTCAAGAATAGCATGTGAGGACAGAAAATCAAGGCAGCGGCGGTGAACAGCACGCTCAAGTAATTTGGAGAGAAAGGGAAGGAGGGAGATGGGTCGGTAATTAGAGGGACAAGTAGGGTCGAGTGAAGGCTTCTTAAGGAGACGTGTGACCACGGCATGTTTAAAGGCAGCAGGGACAGTCGCAGTGGAAAGTGAGAGGTTGAGAATGTGACAGATAAAAGGAATAAGAGCAGGAGAGATGGCATTAAGAAGGTGGGTGGGAATGGGATCAGAGGAACAGGTGGTACATTTTGAGGAAGAAAGGAGAAGTGTAGTTTCCTCAATAGTAACTTCAGGAAAGGAGGAAAGGGAATGAGGGGAAGGAGAGAGAGGGGAACGGACTAGTGGAGGGAGAGGTGGCGAGGTAGAGAATGCAAGGTTTATCTTTTGAACCTTGTCGTGAAAGAATTCAGCAAGGGTCTGAGGAGATAATGCAGGGGGAGTTGGGGGAGGGGGCACCTTGAGGAGAGAGTTCAATGTGGTGAAGAGAAGTCGAGGGTTAGAGCCAAGAGAGTTGGTCAGTTGGATATAATAATCCTGTTTGGCGCGTAAAAGAGCAGATTGGAAGGAGGTCAGCATGAACTTAAAGTGTAAGAAATCAGCAAGGGCCCGAGATTTCCGCCAGAGGCGTTCGGCGGAGCGGATACAGGAATGTAGGTAGCGGATATTAGAAGTCAGCCAAGGCTGGGGTTTTGTACGCCTTATAGGGCGGGTCATCAAAGGCGCAAGAGTATCTAAGGCAGAGGATAGAGTATTGTTGTAAGAAGAAACAGCCTCGTTGACAGAAGTGGATGGTGCCACAGTAGAGGTTTGAAACATGGGAGGATAGAGATGAAGGGTCAATATCGTGAAGATTCCTAGATAAATTAGATAAGATAGGACGGGACTGGGAGGGAGGAGATTTAAGTGTGAAAGTTATAAGATGGTGATCAGAGGAGGGAAGATCAGAGGCAAGGAAACTAGAGGGTGAACAGTTGGAGGAGAAGATGAGATCAAGACAGTGACCATTTTGATGAGTGGGAGAGGTGGAGCATAGTTGGAGATTAAAGGAGGATGTTAAAGCGAGTAACTTGGAAATATAAGAGTTGGAAGGATCATTAGCAGGAATATTAAAGTCACCAAGGATGAGAGAGGGGGAGGAAGGATCATGGAAGAAGGCAAGCCAGGCGTCAAAGTCACTGAGAAAGGATGAAAGGGACTTATCAGGGGGACGATAAATGACTGCTATTCGAAGAGGCAGAGGAGAGAAAAGGCGGATAGAGTGGACTTCAAAGGAGGAGAAACAGTGAGATTGAGGTGGAAGAAGATATCAGAACACCTAAAATCCAGAATGGAAGTGTCTGATGTGTTACAACTACACAGAGCAGACTATAGAGATGGTAGAATTATTACAGGTTATAGATATAAAAAGAGAACGTTTGCAACTTGTGCGAGATCAACCTTGTTTTGTAAACGCTGCTATGTATCCATTCTATGCACGCCTAGTTTTCAAGAGGAATGCTTAAATTCGAGGCTGCTGCCAGCAATGTCTGTTTGAGAATGGGCTCAGTGTGTGTATGTGCGTGCATGCGTGTGTGTGTGTGTGTTACAGCTATAAAATCCCTCCCTCCTCCCCTATCTCCATAGTGAGAGACACATCAATAGTTCCCCCATCTGCTCGCATACATCACCCACTTCATTTCAGTTTATTAGTTGGAATAAATCATAAATATTTCATTATACATCAGCACTGGGCGACTCGAGGAAGTGCAATCCATCACCCTGCCGCAGCCCGTGACCTGCTGCCAAGCAATAAGCTTTCCAGTCTATTAAACAAGATTGATAGAGTGCGTTGGTGTGGACTGGTGGAATGCACTGAGGGCAGGCAGAGGAGCATGCAGACAGCATGGACACTGAGGGTTGAAGCTGCTGGAACGTACTCTGGGTGCAGAGGAGCATGCAGACACAGCCCGAGGGCCAATTTTCAGCAGGCCCAATCTACCTGAGTAACCAGCTGTTTATCCTGGCAATTTTTAATTTAATTCAGTATCCAGATTTACCTTCTGCTTCTTTCAGCCATACAAATTGTACAGAACGGATTACAAATACAAGCATGGACACTGAGGGTTGCAGGGCTGTTGGAATATACTGAGGGTGCGGGGGAAAGGGCAGGCAGGCAGGCAGAGGAGCAGGCAGACACAATGGATACTGAGAGTCTGTCATGCTCCTCACCTGGTTCAGGAAGCTGATAGAGTCCAGCAGCATGCCATGCCTAAGAATGTGAGTCTTCACTTCCTGGTTGCTGCACTTCCCTTTTATAGCCCTAGATGTGGCGCTGACAGATGACCTCACTTTCTGGCTAGGGATATATAAGGAAGTGCTCTACATTCCCCCCAGTGCTTCTCTAGTATTTGTTGCCTGGCCAGTTCTTGCTTCCAGTCCTGCTTGTTTCTGTCTCCAGCCTTATTGTTCCAGCTACTCTATGCCCTTGACTCCGTCAGGCCAGGCCCCCAAGGGCTCTTTTAAGAGCCACCCCCTACGGAAGAATGGCCTATATGCTAAGTTGGAGAAATGTTCCTTTGAGCAGATGGCCCTTCCCTTTTTAGGGTACATAGTTTCTTCTTCTGGTCTTCAGATGGACCCAGGCAAATCTTCAGCAATCCAGTACTGGCTGCAACCCACGGCCTTAAGGCCCTTCAGAGATTCCTGGGCTTTGCCAACTATTACCGGCAATTTATCCTGTGATAAAGTCACCTCCAGGATAGTTGGGTTAAGGCAGTTTCAGTCCAAAATACAAGTCCCAGAAGGCATTGCAAGCAAGGAGCCAGAGGGTGAGATGAAGAACCCGGACTGGACTCCTAGCTGCAATCGGGGAAGACATGGCTATAAGCTGGCAGGCTGTGTAGAGTGGCTGCCACTAGGCGGAAAGAGAGTTAGGAAACCCTGTGTGCAGGAGCTCATCATTGGTCTCATTAGTCTAATGCTTAACTCAGCTGGTATGGGTGTGGGGAAGCTAATGGAAGGAGAATGATTGGTTGTGGTAGCTGAAGCCAGGGATTGATTAGACAGGTGGGAAGGAGTCCCAGCGGTTCAGTTCAGGAGAGAGACGCAGAAGAAGAGAAGCAGTTGCAGGCTGAAAAACCCTTGGGCAGGGAGGTCCCTAAAGTATTTGCAGGCTGAAAACCCATGGGCAGGGAGGTCCCTAAAGTACTGAAGCAGGCTGAAATTCCTTGGGTAGAAGGAGTCCCTAAAGTATTGAACTCTCCTGGAGGTAAAGAGGATAGAAGGTAGAAACTGCTGCTTGGTGACTGAACTGAGATGATGAACTGAAAGAACTGTTTGTCTTGGGAATTGAACTACTGTTTATTGTGCACGGGATAAAGAGCCCAGACTGGAGCTGACTGTAAGCCTGTATTGAATCCTGGTATGTGCCGATAGCCTGCTGCTTAAAGGGGACTATTGACCACACACTTTCAGGTGGTTTATATGTGCTTAAGATTGAAGGTGAATGCTGCGATTGGAACTGTGTATTAGAAATCTGCATGGAATAAAAGTCCTTAAGATTGAAGTTACTGGTGGACATCTATTTCTTCATTGTACCGGGAGCCTGTGGCTGGAGGAGATTGTTCTATCCTTGGCTGCACAAGAAAGGTACCTGGTTACAATCCACAATTACTCCAGCCTTACAGCACATCTCATCGCCCTCACTCACAAAAGAGCAAACACCTGCAATTGGTCAACCGAAGCTCAGTTGGCCTTCTCCAAGCTTAAGGAAGTCTTTCTGTCAGCTCCCATAATGCAACAACCTGATATATTGCGCCACTTATTGATTGAAGTGGAGGCCTCCTCCGTAAGTGCTGGCCCATCCTCCCTAAGGTCTCCCCCAGCAGGAAACCTTTGCCTCGTTCCTTCTTTTCTAGAAAGTTCACCATACCATTGGGGATCGTGAATTTCTGGCCATCAAGTTAGCCCAGGAGGAGTGGAGATATCTTTTGGAAGGGGCTGCGCACCCGTTCACCATCACCACTGACCATAAGAACTTGGTATATTTACAAAAGGCCAAAAGACTGAACCCCCTTCAGGTCAGGTGGTCACTCTTCTTCTCCAGCTTTGATTTTCACTTGACCTATCATCCAGCAGAGAAGAATGTCCGGACTGATGCTCTCTCTCGGTCCTTCGACTCCACTGGCACCATCTCCGAGCCTCAACCCATCATCGATCCAAGGAAGATTCTGGCCGTCTCCCAGATTACAGTGTTGCACAGGAAGACGCTGGTTCCAAAATGGCTAAGAAGGAAGATTTTGCAGTGGGTGCATGACTCTAAATGGTCAGGGCACCCCAGAAGAAAGATGACACTCCGGCTGGTGGAACGCCATTATTGGTGGCCTCAAGTGGCGTGGGAAGTGCAAGAATACGTCAATCCATTTGTCAATTGTGCCAGAAATAAGCCAGTGCATGCTTGCCAATGGGGCTTGCGCAAACCTCTCCCGATTCCAGAGCGACCCTGTTCAGATATTGCCATGGATTTTGTCACAGATCTCGTACGCTGTCAAGAGTATACCACTTTCTGGGTGGTGGTAGATTCCTTTTCTAAGATGGCACACTTTGTTCCCCTGAACTCCCTTCTATCAGCTGCCTCCTTGGCCCAGCTCTTTATCTAAGATCTTTCGTATCCATGCACTGCCGGAATGTATTATCTGCGATAGTCAAGTCCAGTTCACTTCTTGCTTCTGGCAGAAACTGTGTAAGAACTTCAGTGTCCAGTCGGACTTCTCCTCAGCCTCAGTCTAAAGGTCAGACAGAGAGGGTTAACCAGACACTAAAGAGCTTCCTTCGAGCGCACGTTAATGAGCGCCTGGATGACTGGGCACCTCTACTCCCCTGGGCTGAGTTTTCATTTAACAACCATGTCAGTACAGCAAACAGGGCTTTTACCTTCTATGTGGTATATGGGCGACATCCCCGGATTCCGGTACTAGTTCATCTTTCTTCCTCCACTCCCATGGTCCAGCGAGTGGTCGGAAACATTCGGGAGATTTGGAACCAGACTCGGTGACTACTCATGACGACGTCAGCCAACTACAAGAAGCAGGCCAATCACAAGCGGCGACCCGCCCCCATATTCCACTCTGGGGAGAAGGTGTGGCTGAGCACCAAACACCTTCGGCTCAAGGTGCCCTCTCAGAAGTTTGTGCCCAGGTTCATCAGTTCTTTTGCAGTGCAACAACAGCTGGGTCCAGTTACATTATCAGTTGCATCTTCCCCCCACCATGTGTATACACAACGCCTTTCATGTCTCCCTGCTAAAACCTGTGTTGTTATTGAAGGCAGAGGCTAGAGACCCTCCACTGCCTACACTGATCCAGAGTTTAAGATCCAGGACATACAGGATGCTAAAAGAATCAGAAGGAGAGTACACTATCTTCTGGGCTGGAAGGGTTATAGACTAGAGGACAATGCAAGGGAACCTGCTGTTGAAGAACCAGCAGAAGAAAGGAAGTGTTGATGCCCCTGTACAAGTCATTGGTCAGGCCACACCTGGAGTATTGTGTTCAGTTTTGGAGGCCGTACCTTGCGAAGGATGTTAAAAAAATGGAAGCGGTGCAAAGAAAAGCTACGAGAATGGTACAGGATTTGCGTTCCAAGACGTATGAGGAGAGACTTGCTGACCTAAACATGTATACCCTGGAGGAAAGGAGGAACAGGGGTGATATGATACAGACGTTCAAATATTTGAAAGGTATTAATCCGCAAACAAATCTTTTCCGGAGATGGGAAGGCGGTAGAACGAGAGGACATGAAATGAGGTTGAAGGGGGGCAGCCTCAGGAAAGATGTCAGAAAGTATTTTTTCACAGAGAGGGTGGTGGATGCTTGGAATGCCCTCCCGCGGGAGGTGGTGGAGATGAAAACAGTAACGGAATTCAAACATGCGTGGGATATGCATAAAGGAATCCTGTGTAGAAGGAATGGATCCTCAGAAGCTTAGCCGAAATTGGGTGGCGGAGCAGGTGAGGGGAAGAGGGGTTGGTGGTTGGGAGGCAAGGATAGTGGAGGGCAGACTTATACGGTCTGTGCCAGAGCCGGTGATGGGAGGTGGGACTGGTGGTTGGGAGGCGGGAAGTACTGCTGCGCAGACTTGTACGGTCTGTGCCCTGAATAAGGCAGGTACAAATCAAGGTAAGGTTTACACATATGTTTGTCTTGTTGGGCAGACTGGATGGACCGTGCAGGTCTTTTTCTGCCGTCATCTACTATGTTACTATGTTACTATGTTGACGTGTGAGCTCATTAGACATTTTCATTGCCTTTATCCCTTAAGCCCAAACCTAGGGGGCTGGGGACAGGGCTTCGAGAGGGTGTTCTGTTGTGCCCCTCACCTGGTTCAGGAAGCTGCTAGAGTCCTGCAGCATGCCATGCCTAAGAATCTTGTGAGTCTTCACTTCCTGGTTGCTGCACTTCCCTTTTATAGCCATAGATGGGGCACTGACAGATGACCTCACTTCCTGACTAGGGATATATAAGGAAGTGGTCTGCACTCCCCCCAGTGCTTCGGCAACAGGCTTCCAGAGTTGTGCTTCTCTAGAGTTTGTTGCCTGGCCAGTTCCTGTTTCCAGCCATGTTTGTTCCTGCTTCCAGCCCTGCTGTTCCAGCTACTCCCTGGCCACGACTCCTTTGGGCCAGGCCCCAAAGGGCTCTTTGAAGAGCCAACCTATAGACTGCCCCTGTCGTGTTTCAGCCAGTCTGCTAGGCACTGCCTAGTGCTACGCTTCAGCCAGCCCAAGTCAGGTCCTGCCTTCTCCTGCTCAGACTCTACCAAGTGGCCCCATCAGCAGCTGTTGATGAGGGCCTATGCAGCGCTTATGCCGCACAGGTAGAGCCAATCTCGCCAAAGCGCAAGGGCTCACCTTCCTCAACCGAGACAAGGTTCCTGGGCTGATGGAATGTTTTGAGGGTGTAGAGGAGAGGGCGGGCAGAGGAGCATGTAAACAGCATGAACACTGAGGGTTGCAAGGCTACTGAAATATATTTGGAGTTCAGGGAAAGCAAGGAGACAGGGAGGGATGTTAACAATGTACTTGAGCTTTGGTGGCAGCAGGCCTGAACTCTGAGATACACAATGTGAGAAGAAACCTGAATTTTGTGATACTTACCTTGTTGGCAGTGGGTACTTTATAAGAAATTAAGAGGTGTACACAAGACTCTTAACTGCACACAAGTCTGAGATGGTACACTAATTTTATGGTTCCAGAAATTGTATTTTATACAAGTGAAACATCTGTTAACTTCTCTTTTGATTCCTCTTTTTGCTGGCTGGGAAGAAATACTCACAGCCCCCCCAGTGAGGCGGGGGGTATCCCAGACATGGAACAACAGCTACATGTAGCGGCCAGAAGACTTAAGATGCACATGCACTAGACTTAGAAGAGAGTGTGGCCCCCGACCAAGAAATGCTGCTCTGTTGCTGGAGGAATCAATAAAAGCTATTAGTGTAGCTGGGTTTAAAGAAGGTTGGAATAAGTTCTTGGGGAAACCATGATTAAGGTGGACTTAGGGAAATGCTTGTAATCTATCAAGCTACTTTTTGGGATCCTGTGAGGTACTTGTGGCTTGGCTTGGCCACTGCTGGGAACAGGTTAGTGGGCCTGGTGATCCTTTAGCCTAAGCTAGTATGGCGATTCTTATGTCCCTAATGGCTGAGCCAGAAGCGAGGGGGTGAGGGAAAGTTGCCAGTAAATGTGAACTACAGCCTGGCCAAACTAGTTGTGATTGTTTGATCCAATAGTCCCCTTCTTTTCTTTGATTCCTACTCAAATTCACCATCCCCTAAAATCTATCTGGGCTGCTTTCTCATTTCTCTTTGAGGTTATATTCTGGGCTGTTTTATCGCTTCTTTTTGAGTTTAGGCTTGCTATCTGAAAACAAGAACACACTCGCTCCTCAGAGCACCCTGAAAAAAGCAGATCAAACTGAACTATTACAAGCTGTAGGAAAAGACCCCTGCCGCCTCCAGCAATGCCAGACATGCTCTGAACTCTGACAGTCTGGCTGTGTTCTGCTTAGGAAGCTCAGAGAAAGAATACTGCCCTGTCAAGATGAAAGGAGGCGAGGGGCCGGCTGGCGCAGTTTCCCCTGGTGAGGAAACAAAACTGCTCAAGGGCATTTCACTGAGAGCCCTACTAATGAGCCTCTTCCCACAGTGCTGAAAGGATTTGGGTAGTGTCAACGCTTGAAACAAGGTCCTCTACACTAAACTGCTGTCTCTCAGCTGCCTGTACCTTTCAGCTTATACATCAGTGCAGGTATGGGAGTAACAGAAGACACTCACAGCGATTTTCTGTTACATGTGTACAAAAGAAAATAAGAAAGAAAGATGAATTTATTCTTTGGTTATGAGACTTCTAAGCGGAGAGCTCTCACTATATTGCGTCTGGATTCTAAGCTCACTGCTACTCTGCTCTTTTAACTTTCCAGATGTGTCAGAAGCTATTTAACATAGGCAGCCGAGACCCCTCGGGCCTAAGTGGTATTCATGATATTGAAATAACAAGACACACGATATTTTCTTAACTTGGCACAACTTGGCCGCAGCTTTAATTTAAATACAAACATCATAACCCTGGGTATACCCATGCCAATCAACCATCCGGCTTAGTAGCCACACCCAGTCCGCCGTCACAGCAAGACTGACCAATCGTATACAGAGCTCCCCGCCGTACAGCAAGGGCGCTCAACTGTGTAAGCGCAGCTATCCCAGCTGCCTAGTTTACACCATCAGGCTTGGGTACCCCGCCCGCCAAAGCTGCGACAAAATATATACATGAACGTATCCACATAACATTGGGAGGGGGGAGGCTGGGTGCATGCAGATGCCCGGACGCCAGAAGAGGACGTCCGGGCTCCGCCCAGGGGTTTTAAGCCCCCTTTTTCTCCCGCCCTCCCAGCGGGGTGCATCTCAGTGGCGGGAACGTGCCCATCGCGCTCCGCTCCACCCCGCTGGCATTAGGGCGCATGCCTGTCGGGGCACGGCGTCATGTTAATGGCGGCTCCGTGCACCCGGGGGGGCACTGCGCCTTGCTTATCTCTGGACAAGCAATGAGAGCCAGGGCAGTCTTGCTCAGATCAAGTACAACCAGGGGCATTTTATATCCTCATAACATAGGCAGTGTTGACCATTCCCCTTGCCATTTCTGTTTCCTGCCTTTCTTGACTGCCTCATCGGCAACGAATAGCTCTCTACTAGATGACGATTGACTAGACACATAGTTTCTCAGTGGTAAAGCATTAGGCTGCAGTTTATTGATATATCAACATGTATTAACAACTTACTATCCGAGCCATTTGGTACTTTTATTAACCACCATGCAGGCCTGCCATCTGATGCAGCAAGGCCGTCACATCATTGTTGCCTGATGAGTGTGGTTGGGTTGGCGCCCGCCATGAAGCAAGGCAGTCCCGTCCCACATCTGGACAGGCTTGAGCGTGTATTGCCCCGAGGGGTACACTGGCCCTGCAAGTAGGGCTCCCCTCTCTTAGTCAATCTCAGTCTCTAGTTCATCCATTTTTTTCTGACGAGTACGCTTACCGCTGCGACAGCTGTGCTTCCAAGGTTGAGCTGTTCTGGGGACGGTGGGCTGGGACGCTGACCCACGCTCCCGAAACAAAGGGGGTTCATTCAAGTTATTGTGCCACCAATCACTGCTACTGCCTCCCAATCCGATTCCTGGCCGAAAGTTTCCCTGAAGAAAGCAGTGCTTCCTCAGGGTAGAGGGTGTGCAATATGGGATCAGATAAAGACAGGGTGCACAGCGTGGGCCAAACAAGGGGATGCGGGAGCCCTAGTTGGCCGTGATCGAGCCACGCCAGAGGCGATGAGAGATGTTCATGTGGCAAGGAGGAAACAAAAAGGAGCTCAAATTCCATGGGGAGACAATCCGGTGGAGGGGTGAGTTTAAGGTGGCGTCCAAAGAATCCGAGTGGGAAGAGAAGTGACATGACATTAACATCACAGTCGTCGTCGTCGTACATAAGAACATAAGAGTAGCCATTACTGGGTCAGACCAATGGTTCATCTAGCCCAGTATTTCCAAACAGTGGCCAAGCCAGGTCACAAGTAGCTGACAGAAACCCAAATCGTGGCAACATTTCATGTAGAACCCCAAGGAATAAGATCCTGGAATCCTAAAGAGTGATAAGATTCCTTACAGAACCTCAAGAGTAGCAACATTCCATGTAGAACCCCAAAGAATAACAAGATTCTGGAATTCTAAAGAGTGATAAGATTCCATACAGAATCTCAAGAGTAGCAACATTCCATGCTACAAATCCCAGGGCAAGCAGTTGCTTCCCATGTTTGCCTCTCCCAGTCCAATGCTATTAAAAACCAACACTGAAATCCCCTATGAATAATTTCCCACAGTATTGTTGGTCCCTGCTAAACCCTTCCATGTCAACCAACTCTCTCATTCAAGAGTCGCTGGGGGGGCGGGGGGGGGGGGGTTGATTAATAACACATTACACAGAGTGCTGTGCCAAGGAGAATGGAGCACAAGAACCGGATCATACAGTAGAAGGTAGGGAGCTGCCAGGAAAGGAAGCAACAGGTCCCCCAAGAGAGGAACTCTGCAAAGAGAATAAGAGTGCCTTACAGCAGCACCACAACAAATCCCTACCAGACTGAAAATATTTAACGTTATTCTTCCCCCTCAAAGTAATCTTAGTACCGGCTCACCATGGTGAACAGAGAAATTCACTGTCCGTGCACAGAACTCTTAAGTAACCCCCCACCCTGCAGTATACGGGGGCATCTCTCCAGGAGTAACTGCCCAGGTGCTGGGAAAGCACTTTGCAGCCCAGTGCTGTCATTTTTCCGTCCACCTGTGTCCACTGGAGACTTCATGGCTGTGGGCTGTCTGTCTCCAATCCCCAGTGGTGTCAGGCTCTTCTCATGCTTTGTCTCTTATGCCCTGTCTCCAATAGCAGAATCCTTCCTGGTACTCCAGCCCGCAGTATCTGTTTATAGTGCTAGACTGCCTACTGCTGCAACCTTCCTAGCATGTGGTCCCGCTCTCCCGAAACAAAGGGGGTTCGTACTCCGTGGGTGCTGCTTATGACTGCTGCAGCCCCGTTCCCGTCAGCCATGTCGGTAGTCTGCTTGTGGCTCCGGTGATAGCTGAGAGCTACCCAGTGAGGGAGGGGTGCATGGCAAGGTGGCACAGCGCCACGTTATCCCCAGCTGCTGTGCACCGAGGCCCTCTGCCTCCCTATTCCATGCAATTGTGAAGGAGGGGCATTATCAATATGGGCTACTGTTAAGATGGGTTATTTTACTGATAATCCTAGCTATTAATAATGACTTTATTATAAATTGTAAATCACCACATTATCATATACTAAAACCCAATAACTTATCACTCATACTTACGTAACCACACCACACCACATTTGTTCATCCACAATCTTCCCACATTAGTTAATACATAATATATGAGACAATTATTAATCCTCTAAACTCAAGTGCAAAATAGTACGGATTGCAAAAGATAGGGAGAACACATTCAAAGTTCATTAAGCAATGTTTTTCTTGTATCAATGTCCTTGTGTGTATACAGATCCAAATCCCAGATCTTATTGTCCGATAATCTTTCAAATCCACAATCAAATGGTAACGCAAACCGTTGCCCTTGTTGACTCACGTCCGTATATAATGTTGCAGTCACCTCCTGGTTATGTGGATCATTCCAAATTCTTTGCTTACAACACACCGCTTTCCACGAGTAACTCAACTAAACGTGTTTCTCCCACTATGATTGCTCAATCCATATCTCAGCATTCACCAGATATTGTACTCCACTGTGAAGCATTCCAAGTACTATTGAACTGAATACAATTGACCTGTTTGACCCTACACAGTCTGTGTTTCGCTCACTGAGCGTCATCAGGGGTCGGTACCTATAACATAACAAAAAAACATAACACTGCCACATCCTTACTCCTATTATTACTAAATCAAAAAGAACATTCAAACATCCATCTTAAATTTTCCTTACCGGCCACTACGGGTCGCCTGGGATTCATACCACACCCATGAAACATGGCGGGTTTCCCAACGGACAAACGCCCGCACATGCGCATGGAGTGCGGAGCTCTCTGGCACTCCACTATTCATCTTCCTCCATTGAGAAAAATGGCCATTTAACCCTACCCTCTGTTTTCTGTCCAACAACCAATATAAAATAATCAGTGGAGTGGAACGGGTAGATGTGAATCACTTGTTTACTCTTACCAAAAATACTTGGACTAGGGTGCATGCAATTAAGCTACAAAGCAGTAAATTTAAAACAAATCAGAGAAAATATTTCTTCATTCAATGTGTAATTAAACTATGGAATTCGTTGCCAGAGAATGTGGTAAAAGCAGCTGGCTTAGCAGGGTTTAAAACAATGTTTGGAGAACTTCCAAAAAGAAAATCCCATAAGCCATTATTAAGATGGACTTGGGGAAACTCCACTGCTTATTTCTAGGATAAGCAGCATAAAATGTATTGTACTGTTCTGGGATCTTGCCAGGTATTTGTAACTTGGATTAGCCACTGTTTGAAACAGGATGCTGGGCTTGATGGACCTTTGGTCTGTCCCAGTATGGCAACGCTTATGTTCTCATGTTCCTAATCCACAAAAGGGCCTCCTATCCCATGACTTTTAATTTTCTCAGGAGTCTCTCATGAGGAACTTTGTCAAAAATTTTCTGAAAATCTAGATACACCATATAAACCGGCTCACCTCTATCCATGCTTTCAAAGAAATTAAGCAAACTGGTGAGGCAAGACTTCCCTTGGCTGAACCCGTGCTGACTCTGTCCCATTAAACCATGTTTGTCTATGTGTTCCTTAATTTTATTCTTTATAATAGTTTCCACTATTTTGCCCGGCACTGAAATCAGGTTTACCTGACTGTAATTTCCTGGATCATCCCTGGAACACTTTTAAAAAATCGACGTTACACTGGCCACCCTCCAATGTTCAGGTACAACGGATGATTTTAACTACAGGTTACAGATCACTAACAGCAGATCAGCAATTTCATGTTTGAGCTCATTCAGTACTCTGGGGTTCATACCATCTGGTCCAGGTGATTTCTCACTCTTTTACCGATTTGGCTTAGTATGTCTTCTTCACCGAGATTGCTTTCAGTTCCTAACGCCTGCTCTGATCTCACGTTATTTTTAACAGCAGTAATGTTTCAGGCGCTCTTTTCTGAACATGGAGGAGAACTACAAAATGACCTCATTTACATGAGTACATAAGCATTGCCATACTGGGAAAGACCAAAGGTCCATCAAGCACAGCATCCTGTTTCCAACAGTGGCCAATCCAGGTCACAAATACCTGGCAAGGTCCCAAAAAAGTACAAAACATTTTATACTGCTTACCCCAGAAATAGTGGATTTTCCCCAAGTCCATTTAATAATGGTCTATGGACTTTTTCTTTAGGAAGCCATCCAAACCTTTTTTAAACTCTGCTAAGTTAACCACCTTTACCACATTCTCTGGCAACGAATTCCAGAGTTTAATTACACATTGGGTGAAGAAAACTTTTCTCCGATTTGTTTTAAATTTACATTGTAGCTTCATCGCATGCCCCCTAGTCCTAGTATTTTTGGAAAGCATAAACAGACGCTTCACATCTACCCGTTTCACTCCACTCGTTATTTTACAGACCTCTATCATATCTCCCCTCAGCCGCCTTTTCTCCAAGCTGGAGCCCTAGCCGCTTTAGCCTTTCCTCATAGGGAAGTCGTCCCATCCCCTTTATCATTTTCATCGCCCTTCTCTGCACCTTTTCTAATTCCACTATATCTTTTTTGAGATGCAGCGACCAGAATTGAACACAATATTCGAGGTGCAGTTGCACCATGGAGCGATACAAAGGCATTATAACATCCTCATTTTTGTTTTCCATTCCTTTCCTAATAATACCTAACATTCTATTTGCTTTCTTAGCCGCAGCAGAAGGTTTCAATGTATCATCAACGACGACACCTAGATCCCTTTCTTGGTCTGTGGCTCCTAACGTGGAACCTTGCATAACATAGCTATAATTCGGGTTCCTCTTTCCCACATGCATCACTTTGCACTTGCTCATATTAAACGTCAGCTGCCATTTAGACGCCCAGTCTCCCAGTCTCGTAAGGTCCTCTTGTAATTTTTCACAATCCTCCTGCGATTTAACGACTTTGAATAACTTTGTGTCATCAGCAAATTTAATTACCTCACTAGTTACTCCCATCTCTAGGTCATTTATAAATATGATAAAAAGCAGCGGTCCCAGCACAGACCCTTGGGGAACCCCACTAACTACCCTTCTCCATTGAGAATACTGACCATTTAACCCTACTCTCTGTTTTCTATCTTTTAATCAGTTTTAAATCCACAATAGAACACTACCTCCTATCCCATGACTCTCCAATTTCCTCTGGAGTCTTTCATGAGGTACTTTGTCAAACGCCTTCTGAAAATCCAGATACACAATATCAATAGGCTCCCCTTTATCCACATGTTTGTTCACCCCTTCAAAGAAATGTAGTAGATTGCTTTGAGTGTATTTCAGAAGGCGTGGGGGGAAGACATCTTAAGGTCGACAGCAAGTAAAATGTCAGCAACATTATTGGATTGGGATTCAATTACGGCAATTGTCATCTTTGCTCTCTTTTAGGAAAACATTGAAAACCTATCTATTTGCTCTAGCATTTGAACAGTGTTCATACGATTTTGGATATACTTTGGATCTACTGTTATGATCATAGTTTTGTTTATGTCTTGTATGTTCTGATTTTGTGAATTCTAAGAGTATTGATTTGAAACCCACTCAGAATATTCGGATACAGCGGGATATACATTTTAAAAATAAAATTAAACAAATATGATTGAATTGCAGCCAAAATGATAAAACCATTCTTCCAATATCGTATCAGATTTAACTGCCTATATTTGGTTGGCACTGTGGTGAATTACTACTACTACTATTATTAAACATTTCTATAGTGCTGCTAGACTTACGCAGCGCTGTACAAATCAACATGAAAAAGACAGTCTCTGCTCAACAGAGCTTACAATCTAAATTGGACAGACGAACAGACAAGCTAGGGGTGGGGAAATTGCAGTGGTAGGGGGTGATAAGTGAGGGTGTTGAGTAACAGAGTCATGGTTAGGAGTCGAAAGCAGTAGCAAAGAGGTGGGCTTTAAGCCTAGACTTGAAGACAGCCAGAGACTGAGCCTGACGTACTGGCTCAGGGAGTCTATTCCAGGCATAGGGAGCAGCGAGATAGAAGGAACGGAGCCGGGAGTGTAATGCCAGCATTTGATCACCAAGGAGTATTAACCTGCACAGAGTGGTGATGCGGCTCTGGCTGCTTTTTTTGGGCAGACTAGACTGTGCGGATCTTTATCTGCCGTCATCTATTACGTTACTAAGAATCAGCAGAGATCAACTAGAACGCGAATCTTTGTATTGAGCCAAGACAGAAGGTTGGTTTCTCTTTAGATCTGCCATGGCATCCAAAAATAGAGGCTGCTACATTCAAGGAGAGATTTATTTTCAATTACAGGTTACAGCAAAAGACATGGACTAGCTGGAGGTTGAAATGCGTGGCATAAATCCCGCCTGGGATTCACACAACTTGGCTTGGCTGAATAAGAATGTATTGATTGGTACATTGGATCCTGCCAAAGGGCTGGAGAGATAGAAGCCTCGCCGGCCGCAGTGTCTGATTCCCCAATCGATGCACTTTGATTAATACCTCATTAAGTGAAAGTTATTTACTCATGTGTGTAGGTTCTGCACCCAGCATGCCACTTCCATTCTAACTGGACACATTAAGTTCTGGACAATGAAATCATCCCTCTCCCCTCAGTCAATGTACCTCACTCCTGTCCTGTTGTATCTCCTGCTATTCTACACACAGCTCTGTCAATGCACCTCAGTCCTCCCTCCGGTACTCCTGGAATTCCAGTACTGAGACAGGAGGAGCTGGGTGATGATTTTATTTTTGTTACATTTGTACCCTGCGCTTTCCCACTCATGGCAGGCTCAATGCGGCTTACATGGGGCAATGGAGGGTTAAGTGACTTGCCCAGAGCTGCCTGTGCCTGAAGTGGGAATCGAACTCAGTTCCTCAGTTCCCCAAAGTCCACCACCCTAACCACTAGGCCACTCCTCCACTGTTGCTACTATTTGAGATTCTACATGGAATGTTGCTAGTGGAATGGCAACATTCCATGTAGAATCTCCAATAGTAGCAACATTCCACGTAGAATCTCCAATAGTATCTATTTTATTTTTGTTACATTTGTACACTGCGCTTTCCCACTCATGGCAGGCTCAATGCACGAAATCAAATCGCTGGCTCTGTAACAGTGAAGGAGGGGGGAGGGGAGAGAGGCCAGAGGGCAGGGACACACACACAGAAGAAAACACTGCTAGCCCCCCGTTTCATTTGCATCAGAAACGGGGCTTTTTTACTAGTAAGTAAATAAACAACATACCCTTAAGTGTGCAATTAATCCCAATTACAAGTTAAAAAATAGAAAGTAATGAAAAGATAAAAAAATACAAAACACAAACTGAAAAACTACAAATTAAAGAACCTAAAACAGCAGGCAGAATAGCTATAAAAAGCCTTACAGTTTTCACAGCCTACTTCAGAAAAGCAAGCCTAATCCTACTATAGTTTACAGGAGACTAAGAGCCAGATGCACTAACTCCACGGAAACAGCCCTTCCCTTACCGATCCCTTAGTGAATCGGTAAAAAATAGGCATGCATGAAGGAAATCGCCTGCAAATGAGCTGCTCGCTGTTAGCTCATTTGCATGTGATTTCCTTCCTAAGGAGGGGCAGCCAGATGGCCAGCTGAGCATGCGCAGAGCAGCCAAGCGTTATGCTGGCTGCTCTGCGCATGCCAAAGACGGCTCCATATACGCAGCAGGCAAGCTGCGTGTATAATAGCCGTCAATAAATTGCCGGGCATTTTGTGCAGCAGAGGGAGAGAGCGGGACCCTAGAAAAAGAGACTCGGGGATCGGGATGTTCGAGGACGCCCATATCAAAACTATTTGGACGTCCCTTTCGATTATGCCCCCCCCCCCAGGTCTCTCTCAGCCAATCACAGTGCGTTTAGCTGACACCAGTGACAGCTAAGCGCGCTGTGATTGGCTGAGAGAGACCTGGAGGGGCATAATCGAAAGGGACGTTCAAATAGTTTTGATTTGGACATCCTCGCACGTCCCGATCCCCGATTCTCTATCCGGCGGTGGTCATTTCGGGCACCTTAGTCGTAAGAAAAACACGTCCAAGAGAAGGACGCCCATCACAAAACCTGAAGAAAAAAAAACGTCCAAGTGCTCGTCAGGGATGTCCTTTTTTTTTTTTGAGTGAAGAACGTCCCAAGTGTTAGGCACTTGAAAGGACGTTCCCTGATGAGCACTTGGACATTTTTTTTCTTCCGATTTTTACGATGGGCGTTCTCCTCTGCATGGGTCCTGTTCACAGCAGCCCCGAGAGAGGTGCAGACCTCCCGTTAGGTTTTCCACGGTGCATGGGGTCGGAAAACGGCTGTGCATCTGCCTTGCATGCGCATTATAATACTAATTAGCTCATTTGCATTCCGTTTTCGTTAGTTGCTACTGTGACAGGAAAATGGCTCGGAGAACCGTTTTGTGCATGTCCCGGTTTTACAACTTGCTCACTAGACTGGCTAGAACTGGTTTAAAAACCACATTGCTGGCTTGTTAAGTTTAGTGCATCTGGCCCTAAGATAGCTTATGAGATACTAGTTATGCGTGCTGATGGGACAACCCTGAATCTCGGTTCTTACACAGCCCTGGGTCAAGTAAGCTGCCTCTACCTCCAACAGGACTGTCAGTGAATATCAGAAGAATGGTAAATCAGGGCTTTCAGTGATCAATGCGAGTAATCAGTCTCCAGCTGTATCCCCTCATCCAAACACAGTCTGACTGTGCTGTTCAGCGGGGTGCTAACGTGTGTTTGCTATTCCAATCAATAGTCCCATGATGACACGGGGCGGGTTGATTCCTTGAGTGCCACCTGCACTGAAGAGGGCACCGACTGGTACGCATGAACCCAATGGCACAGGGCTGCCTTTCATCAGCTAGACAGCCGCACTAGGAGCTCACACCTGCATCCTCAGACATGAGCCGCTGCTCATGACTGATTTTAGAGCTGTCCCTACATGGAAGGTATAGGCTGCCGGGGGGGGGGGGGGGGGGGGGGGGCAGGCAAATCGGAGCAAAATCTCCAAAATTGAATAAAGGAGAAAAATAAAGCTAAGGACGTACAGGGGAAGAGAACAAAGGAACACAGAACAGCATTCTTCCTTTAGTCCCAGTAAAATGTCACATGGCCGAGAATTTCTACGCAAGTATCCCAGCAACACAGACACCTATCAAATTTAACAATCACTGGCCAGAGAATGACATAAAGGGGACCACTTAGTGGTAAGATACATAAATATTTTGTGCTCATGTAATTTTAGGAGGATTTTCAAAGAGAAAGACTGACAGCGGCTTCTTTAAAAACAAAAAAACATCAAAAAGTTACTTGGGGGAGGCAAAGGAAAGCAGGAAGAACTTGAGCAGTCAGGTCTATATAAATATATGGAAGCTACAATTAATTGTACTGCATCTGTATCTTGAGATACAGCCCCTCATTACCTCTCTACCCTCATCTCCCCTTACGCTCCTACCCGTAACCTCCGCTCACAGGTCAAATCCCTCCTCTCAGTACCCTTCTCCACCACCGCCAACTCCAGGCTCCGCCCTTTCTGCTTCGCCTCACCCCATGCTTGGAATAAACTCCCTGAGCCCATACGCCAGGCCCCCTTCCTGCCCATCTTCAAATCCTTGCTCAAAGCCCACCTCTTCAATGTCGCCTTCGGCAGCTAACCACTACACCTCTACTCAGGAAATCTAGACTACCCCAACTTGACATTTCGTCCTTTAGATTGTAAGCTCCTTTGAGCAGGGACTGTCCTTCCTTGTTAAACCGTACAGCACTGCGTAACCCTAGTAGCGCTCTAGAAATGTCAAGTAGTAGTAGTAGTAGTAAAAAAACAGTATATATATTTGCAAACACAACATATACATGGATTTCCCTCTGCATTCTGCCCTCCCTGAGTCTCCGGAAATGCCTATTTTTTCAGCAGCTAAAACCAGCCATCTAGTGAACTAGGAGACTACAATTTATTTATTGCATTTGTATCCCACATTTTCCCACCTATTTGCAGGCTCAATGTGGCTTACAGAGGTCTGTTATGGTATTGCCATACCAGGATGTCAGATACAATTGTTGATGCAAAGAGATTAAGGATGGAAAGAAGTATTAATAAAATAAGTATAGAAAGATGATATTCGGATTAGAGTGGATTGGTGAGGTGGTATAGTTAAGCTATGGGGTCTCTTTGTAGGCCTTATTGAAGAGCCCTTCAGTGGCTGCACATTTTCAAAACCACGGATCTACTGCAATAGTTAACGCGCGCTATCACGTTAGCATGCACCAATGCTGTTAATGCACACATTAGTGACTAGGACTCAATGCATAAAAAGGGACCTGCAAAGAGTAAAACACAATGTTGGCAGCAAGCATGAATGCAGAAGAACACGTTAATAACTCCACCTGTAAGATTCCTAACTTTCTTTGAACCACTGCCCTCAAAACTCCTGCGGCATGAAATAAGGAAATCAGTTAAAGAGAAATCTAAGCACCTTCTACTTTGCAGCCAGACTAGGAGGCAGTGTTCCCAGAAGCATGTTTAGTTCGGGGGGGCAGAAATATTCAAATCCATTCAAATTTCACCCTCACAAAAAGCAGGTGGAAAGTACTCGGGTACTTTGAACCCACACCGTTGGAATTTTTAAAAAAAATGTATGCAGCGGGGCTTGTCAAGATGGCCGCGTAGCTAGACGCTATGAGAAGAGCTCTTGCAAAGCTGGGAATTAAAACTTTTTCCTCTAACGATTTTTTATTATGCCGCATACAAAACGTAAAGGTATGGTGAGACAGATAACCTCGCCCTTCTCAACCTCAACACTTACTTAGCCGAACATAGAGCGATACCTCACTGGGACCTCCCAAACCTCGAGGGAAACATCCCTTTGTGGTGATATCCAGAGAAGGGGAATCACCACTGGGAGAGGAAATTTCTCTCTCACCGCCAGTATTGCATCTTCCTCCGTGTCCGGCTTCAGCAGCTGCCCTGGAAGCGACTCAACCCGTTGACAGAAGTGCATCGGAAGAGCTGCATAGCGAGGGATGTGAGCCGCTGCAAAAGATGCCGAAGACTGAGCTCTCGGAGAGAGCTATGGAGGTAAATCTGGAAAAGATCTGGTTAATGTTGACTGAAATGAACTCAACTTTGCAAAAATCGTCAGGTGAAGTAGCAGCTCTAAATGTTAAAGTCGAGGAACTGAAAAATACTGTAGAATCTATCAAGCAAGAGCTAACAGTAAAGGTTTTTGATTTACAAAACAATGTTGAAATACTTCAAGAATTTAAACATACGGTGGCAAAAGATAATTCTGAAATACGACGAAAAATTGAGCAGATAGAAAATTATAATAGGAGATTGAACTTGCGACTTCTGAATTTCCCTAAACTCTCAGGGAGGTGAGGAGCGGCTGCAGAGCCAACAGCCAATCCTGATGGCTGCCTGTGGTGCCGTGCTTGCTCCAAAAAACAGCTGATGGTGTTTTTGCATCAGCCGCTGCTGCTGCAGTGGCCAGAAATCGGAGCTGATGCTGCCTGTGTCGCTGGAGACTTGGCAGGTCTGTTGGGTGGGTGGGTGGGTGGCTGGCTGGGCCTGGAGGGAAAGTGGCTGGGCGGACGTAGAGGAGGGAGCAGCGGCGACCTGGGGGGAAGCGGTGGTGACCTTGGGGGGGTGGAGGGGTGAGCGGCGGTGATCTCGGGGGGGGGGGGGGTGTGGTGGCAGGGGCGGGGACAGAGGAGAATCGCTGGGTGGCTGGAGCGGGGGGCAGGGAAGAGAGGAGAATCGCTGGACAGGAGGGGGAGCAGGGGAGAGAGAAGAATCGCTGAGTGGCTAGAGGAGGGGGGCAGGGGACAGAGGAGACAGTCTCACTCTCTCTTTCACACACACACACACACACACACACACACACACACACACACACACACACATTCACTCTCTCTCTCACACGCACAGTCACTGTCAAACACACTGTGTCAAACATACACACTCCAAGGAAAACCTTGCTAGCACCCATTTCATTTCTGTCAGAAACGGGCCTTTTTTTACTAGTATATTACTAATACATACTTTTTTCTCATAGACATTTTTTTTGGCTCCATTCACTGTGGTTTTGACTAGTACATAGGAGTCGACAATGCTCGTAGAAACCCCTTGTTTATTTTCATATGTTTGGTTTGTATTTTTATGAAGGTCTTCCTTCACTGCGTTCATCAATTTTCAGTTGCATGTTTCATTTAACACTGGGATTCCACATTTGTTTCTTTTTCTTTAATACACAGACACCACTCTAGTTTCATTATACTTCACCTACTAAGATGTATTTTTATTCCGTCTGTCCCTGCTTTTTTCATAGTGATATCATTCTTACACTACTTTTATGATCGCCAACTTTTAAAGATACTTTAGGAAGCCGTCCAGACCCTTTTAAAACCCCGCTAAGCTAACTGCCTTTACCACATTCTCTGGCAACGAATTCCAGAGTTTAATTACACGCTGAGAGAAGAAATATTTTCTCCAATTCGTTTTAAATGTACTACTTTGTAAGCTTCATCGCATTCCCCCTAGTCCTAGTATTTTTGGAAACAGTAAACAAACGATTCATGTCTACCCGCTCCACTCCACTCATTATTTTATAGACCTCATTGGTTTTACTTTCTTCTCCTTGACACATATACTCTGTTTTGGAGTTACTACACTTTGCTTACTAGTATTTTTATTCCAATGTTGTTCTTACTCTTTTCATAGTGATATCATTCCTAAACTATTTAAGTACTTAAACTGTGGTGCCAACCTTTAGCAATACTGTTGCAGTTTCTTGAAAGTACTTTTATTTGTTGCAGGGGCGTAGCCACCCACTTTTGCCCAAGGCCCACCCAGGTATGGTGCATTCGATGTCCCCAACCAATACCGCATCCCTAGCTGGCTCGCTCCCTTCCCTCCAACTCCCACTCCCGTCCGGCGAGTCCTTCAATTCTGGGTTTTTCTTTTGTCCTTCTGCTGCGGTGCTTCCAAGTTCCAATTTAAAATTATTAGTGTGCACTTGCACTACCTGTCAGCGATTCGCACACATACAGGCTGGCTTCAGCGTTCGCTCTTCCGCATCCCGCCCTCTCCGATGCAACTTTCTGTTAGGGCAGGAAGCACGCGGCAGAGGGAAGACCGTGTCTGTGAATCGCTGGTAGCGCAGCACGCCAGTAGCACCGCGGCAGAAGCAGGGAGGAAAAAAAACTGAAGTGCCGGACTCGCGGGACGAGGTGGGAGCCCACAACACAACAAGAGCCACGAGCAGAAATAAAAATGGGAGAGTACGTCTTCACTACCCTGCAGATGAAGATTGTCTGGCTCCGTACAGCAGTGGCGGGTAGGAAGACGTGCATTTTTTTTTGCGGTGGGTGCTGCGGTGGGAGGGTGGGTGGGGGGTTGGGGGGGTGAAGAAGAGATGAATCTTCAGGCCCACCCTCCTTGGGCTCAGGCCCACCTCAAATCAGCCGTCTGGCTACGCCAATGATTTGTTGTATATTTCTTTTCTAGATGCAGTGTACCTTTTTTTTTTTTGGTTTTATAGGTTCAGTAGAGTCACATCTTTGATTATGTTCAGGTATTTTGTTTATTATCACGTTTCATTTTCTTATTGATCTATTTAGTTTTACAAGATTCACTGGGGTATACATATATAAGCCTTTTCAATTTTCTCTGCACCATATATACAGTGGTGGAAATAAGTATTTGATCCCTTGCTGATTTTGTAAGTTTGCCCACTGACAAAGACATGAGCAGCCCATAATTGAAGGGTAGGTTATTGGTAACAGTGAGAGATAGCACATCACAAATTAAATCCGGAAAATCACATTGTGGAAAGTATATGAATTTATTTGCATTCTGCAGAGGGAAATAAGTATTTGATCCCCCACCAACCAGTAAGAGATCTGGCCCCTACAGACCAGGTAGATGCTCCAAATCAACTCGTTACCTGCATGACAGACAGCTGTCGGCAATGGTCACCTGTATGAAAGACACCTGTCCACAGACTCAGTGAATCAGTCAGACTCTAACCTCTACAAAATGGCCAAGAGCAAGGAGCTGTCTAAGGATGTCAGGGACAAGATCATACACCTGCACAAGGCTGGAATGGGCTACAAAACCATCAGTAAGACGCTGGGCGAGAAGGAGACAACTGTTGGTGCCATAGTAAGAAAATGGAAGAAGTACAAAATGACTGTCAATCGACAAAGATCTGGGGCTCCACGCAAAATCTCACCTCGTGGGGTATCCTTGATCATGAGGAAGGTTAGAAATCAGCCTACAACTACAAGGGGGGAACTTGTCAATGATCTCAAGGCAGCTGGGACCACTGTCACCACGCAAACCATTGGTAACACATTACGACATAACGGATTGCAATCCTGCAGTGCCCGCAAGGTCCCCCTGCTCCGGAAGGCACATGTGACGGCCCGTCTGAAGTTTGCCAGTGAACACCTGGATGATGCCGAGAGTGATTGGGAGAAGGTGCTGTGGTCAGATGAGACAAAAATTGAGCTCTTTGGCATGAACTCAACTCGCCGTGTTTGGAGGAAGAGAAATGCTGCCTATGACCCAAAGAACACCGTCCCCACTGTCAAGCATGGAGGTGGAAATGTTATGTTTTGGGGGTGTTTCTCTGCTAAGGGCACAGGACTACTTCACCGCATCAATGGGAGAATGGATGGGGCCATGTACCGTACAATTCTGAGTGACAACCTCCTTCCCTCCGCCAGGGCCTTAAAAATGGGTCGTGGCTGGGTCTTCCAGCACGACAATGACCCAAAACATACAGCCAAGGCAACAAAGGAGTGGCTCAGGAAGAAGCACATTAGGGTCATGGAGTGGCCTAGCCAGTCACCAGACCTTAATCCCATTGAAAACTTATGGAGGGAGCTGAAGCTGCGAGTTGCCAAGCGACAGCCCAGAACTCTTAATGATTTAGAGATGATCTGCAAAGAGGAGTGGACCAAAATTCCTCCTGACATGTGTGCAAACCTCATCATCAACTACAGAAGACGTCTGACCGCTGTGCTTGCCAACAAGGGTTTTGCCACCAAGTATTAGGGCTTGTTTGCCAGAGGGATTAAATACTTATTTCCCTCTGCAGAATGCAAATAAATTCATATACTTTCCACAATGTGATTTTCCGGATTTAATTTGTGATGTGCTATCTCTCACTGTTACTAATAACCTACCCTTCAATTATGGGCTGCTCATGTCTTTGTCAGTGGGCAAACTTACAAAATCAGCAAGGGATCAAATACTTATTTCCACCACTGTATAAGCTTTTTTAACATCTCCTTGCACAATGTCCGATATATATATGAATCATATTTCTGGAAGTATTTGTTTATATCTGATTTATATGTTTTACAGGATTTTACTGAGATATACGTCACTATAGCTTTTATAATGTCTCCATGCAAAATGTACGATATATTGTAAGGAGGTTGGAGGATCTAAGCAGCTCAGGAGGAGGTATGGGGCCAGACTACATTTCCCACAAGGCCCTGAGAGAAGGGATCGGGGTGGTAGGTCCCAAAACCCGGTAGGGCCCCCACGTGGAAGGGAGGGGGAAAAGGACTGGAAAGAGCAGCTGCTATGGCAGGCGAGGGCCCGAAGGGGGAGCAGGGATGACAAAGCTCAATACCCTTGGGTTAGAAATCAGTACAAGATTCCTTCCACCTGGGAGGGGGAGGAGGTCTCCAACCAACAGCCTAGCAGAGAGGCAGAGTTAATGGAGTGCTTGGAGGAAGGAGAGGCTGGAGAGACCAACACACCAGGTTTGGAGGAGCCAGTTGACATGGACTGTAATTGTACTTTGGGGCAGAGTTGCAGGGACTGAAGGCGGTGGGTGGTCACAGGAGTCAATTAGCTGTGTTGTGGGCGGTGTACTGCCATTCTGCAACCACCCAAGCGGAAAGACTTTTAAAACTTAAACCCAGCCTGTTGAACTGGGGGAGAACTTGGATTTAAAGGGAAGTTTTTTCTTGTTGCTTTATTTTGGAAACTGAATGGGACTTTAACCCCCTTGAACTGAGATTTTGTGGAGGAGGGGAAATAAACTGTTTGAAACTAAAAGCTGTGTTGTCTGGAAGGACTTTGTGTGTGGACTGCTGAAGGGAGCCTACCACCCCTGAAGGTTTGCTACCGGGATTACAGATATTACAATATATGAATTACATCTCTGGACATATTTATCGTTTATATTTTGTTTTGAATGTTTTATTGCTATGTATGATGCATATGTTACTTTAGTTTTAGGTTTATTACTTTATTATTCTTTTACCATTTGCATTTTGAATGTACTACATATATTTATCATAATTTTGGATGTATCATATTTTACTGCCACGTATGATTTATATGCTCTTTTAATTTTAGATACATTTTGGGTGAACTGTATTATATATATGAATCATCATTTTGGATGTCGTTTTTGCTTCCATGTTCAATTTATAAATAGGCTCTTCGGGGTTCAGATTTTTTTTTTTTTTTTAATTGTTGGCACTTTGGTCTGACTTTAAAAGACACCATCCACCTCCAGTTCCCAATATTACAAAAAAACTCTTTGCGGAGTGAAAAGTTCTTGTTTGCAACGGGATCTTCCTGAAGTAGCACGTTTTGTGAAACAAGGTGCTCTTGTTGAGGATAAGATAAGTGAACTATATTGGGGCAGCAGTGCTGACGCCTAGTGACCTGATTTGAAGTGGCGTATGAAGAGAGACTTGCTGACCTGAACATGTATACTCTGGAGGAAAGGAGGAACAGGGGTGATATGATACAGACGTTCAAATATTTGAAAGGTATTAATCCGCAAACGAATCTTTTCCGGAGATGGGAAGGCGGTAGAACGAGAGGACATGAAATGAGATTGAAGGGGGGCAGACTCAGGAAGGATGTCAGGAAGTATTTCTTCACAGAGAGGGTGGTGAACGCTTGGAATGCCCTCCCACGGGAGGTGGTGGAGATGAAAACGGTAACGGAATTCAAACATGCGTGGGACAGGCATAAAGGAATCCTGTGCAGAAGGAATGGATCCACAGAAGCTTAGCTGAAATTGGGTGGCGGGGGGAAGAGGGGTTGGTGGTTGAGAGGCTAGGATGGGGGAGGGCAGACTTATACGGGGTCTGTGCCGGAGCCGGTGATGGGAGGCGGGACTAGTGGTTGGGAGGCGGGAAATACTACTGGACAGACTTATACGGTCTGTGCCCTGAAAAAGACAGGTACAAATCAAGGTAAGGTATACACATATGAGTTTATCGTGGGCAGACTAGATGGACCGTGCAGGTCTTTTTCTGCCGTCATCTACTATGTTACTATGTTACTATGTGACGATGTTCGGACAGTGGCTTGAGCTATGATGAGGAAATGAAGTGGAATGCTCCGTTACAAATGGATTTACACAACTGCTACTACTACTACTATTAAACATTTCTATAGCGCTACTAGACTTACGCAGCGCTGTACAAATCAACATGAAAAGACAGTCCCTGCTCAACAGAGCTTACAATCTAAATTGGACAGACGAACAGACAGCTAGGGGTGGGGAAATTGCAGTGGTAGTGGTGATAAGTGAGGGTGTTGAGTAAGAGAGTCATGGTTAGGAGTCGAAAGCAGTAGCAACTGCTAAAAAGTCATCTGTGTGAGATAAGTGCATTTGTTTTTTTCACATTGCAGTCAGTTTATTTGAACATTGTGGCCACTAGTTTGAAATTTTAGGCAGGCCTGCTGTTTCTGAATTTTAATGATTGCTAGAACTTTTTATTTTTTTTGTAGAATTCAAAGCGCATCGACTTTAAGTTCCTTGATTGTAAGTAACTTGTGCAGGGGATTTTGGGGAAACAATCGTTTTTCTCTGATGTGGAGTTTTTCCATTGGTTCTTTTTTTTTTTCCTCCATTTTGAAAACCGATGCTACGATAGGACTCCTGTTTTAGTAGTGAGTAAAATGTTCTTTTGATTCTGCCATTTAGTTGATCGTTACACCTTGCCACCTAGGTGAGTAAAATGTTCTTTGTGAATTCTCCTACAAGGAGGTTTGAGGTTTCATTTGTTTAAAGAGTTTTATTGTAATATTGTAATCAATAGAAATAAGACAAAATAAAACATGGAAAAGAAAATAAGATAATACCTTTTTTTATTGGACATAACTTAATACATTTCTTGATTAGCTTTCGAAAGTCGCCCTTCTTCGTCAGATCGGAAATAAGGAAATGTGGTAGATGACAGTATATATAAGTGAAACATCCAAGCATTTCATTGACAGTCTAACAGGGTGGAGGTGGGTAGGAGGTATGCATGGGAACATCAAAGCATTTCAGAGATAGTCTAACAGGATGGCGGTGGATAGGTGAGAGGAGGGTGATAAACAGAGCAATACAACTTTATGGTTTATAATGGGCTAGAAAACCCAGATCTTTGTTAAGTCCTGTCTGTTGGGTGTCAAAATATTCAATCATTCTGACTTCAAAGGTCTTGTGTTCCTGTATTGTTTTAAAGTTACCGTTCAGGATTCTTACAATGAAGTTACTGTATTATGTCCAATAAAAAAGGTATCATCTTATTTTCTTTTCCATGTTTTATTTTGTCTGATTTCTATTGATTACCTTTAAAAGTGGACTAACGCGGCTACCACACCTCTCTACATTGAAATATTGGGAACTGGAGGTGGATGGTGTCCTTATCAACAAACATTTTGATATTATAGCATTGTCTGAGATAATAAGGGTCCTGTTTAGTAAGACGTGCTAGCGTAATTAGTACACACTAAATGCTAGACACACCCACATATTCCTATGGGTGTCTTTAGCGTTTAGTGCGTGCTAAAAACACTAGTGGGCCCTTAGTGCTACTTAGTAAATAGGGCCCTAAGTTTATCATCCCCATTGTTATTTTATCGCCATGCATGATTCACTTTTTTTGAGCTTATATGATTTATGTATCCTGCCCTTTATTTTATTACTAATGCTTTTTTACATGGTCTTCTTTTTTTTTTTTTACTCCTTGGTATCCTCTCTAGAATGTATTTGTTATTACAGATTAGAATAGTTATGTAATGCCCAATACTTTTGTAGATATTTCTTCATTTCATGTTTATTATATATTTTTTTTGTTACATTTGTACCCCGCGCTTTCCCACTCATGGCAGGCTCAATGCGGCAATGGAGGGTTAAGTGACTTGCCCAGAGTCACAAGGAGCTGCCTGTGCCTGAAGTGGGAATCGAGCTCAGTTCCTCAGTTCCCCAGGACCAAAGTCCACCACCCTAACCACTAGGCCACTCCTCCACTCCATATTATGCTTTATATTTGTTTTTTTTAATATTTGGATGTTTATTGATTTTTAATTATAGACTCCTGAGGACGACCTCACAGCTGAAACATGATTCATGTAGAGTCTTGATTCTGCCATTTAGTTGATCGTTACACCTTGCCACCTTGGTTATTGCCTTTCGTCACCTTCGCTGTGTCTGGTTTTCACATGATTCTGGAATTACCACAAATCAGGAATCCTGGAATAACTGTAGATGATACATTGAAATCTTAATAGGGATCTGTTTGTTAGGTTCTGAGATTTTGGTAACATATTGTTTCAGATTTGGCAAGACTGTTCTCCTAATTCCTGGTCTGTATGCTAATTTGGTTTGTGGTGATGAGATTAAAAAAAATGCTAACAGAATGTTTCAAATTATTCAAAGTGGAAAAGAATAAAACCAAGAAATCATAACACTCTTGCCTAAATGCGATCTCTGACCACTGTGTGCAGCTTTGGTCATAAATAGAAAAGGGCAATAAAAAAGACAGAGGGGATGGCCTGTCCCTCATAAACACATTAGGACTTGACAGCTTGGAGCAGCAAAGACTGAGAGGGGATAGGCGCAGGGTCTATAAAATCATGAGTGCTGTGGAACAAGTGAATAGAGATTACTTATTTATCCTAGGCAGGGCCGCCGAGAGCCGGGGCCGGGCCCATGACAAGGCCGCCCCTGCCCCCCCCCAGCTGAGGTCGCGTCGCGCCCCTCCACCCGCTGAGGTCGCATCTCGCCCCCCCACCCGAGGTCGCCGGGCCCCCCCTCCACCCACTGCCAGTGTTGGGCCCCCTGATCTAACCTGAAGCACCTTCATCTTCGAAGCAAGCGGTAGCAGGGCAGACTTCTCCTTCCTTCCCTGCCCCGCCCTCGCGGACGTTACGTCAGGCGAGGGCGGGACACGAAAGGAAGGAGTGGCCTGTCCTGCTGCTGCTGCTGCTTGCTTCGAAGATGAAGGCGCTTCAGGTTAGTTCTGGCTGGAGCGACGGAGGGCGGGTGGGCCGGACTGCGGCGGCGCCGGGCCCCCCCGGAGGCCCGGGCCCGGGGACTTTTGTCCCCCCTGTCCCCCCCTCTCGGCGGCCCTGATCCTAGGACTGGGGACACTATGAAAATAACTGACAGCCAACTGAAAACAAATGTAATAAAGTATTGGTTTTGCAGTTAATACACAATTAAGCCATGAAAGTTGTTGGCAGAGGATGTGGTCAGGGCTAAAATGATTTTTTTGTTGGGTAGATCCATTAATAATCATTAGCCAAGTAGACTTGAGGATTGTCTCCTCTGGGAATGAGCAACAGAGGATGGTCCTTCCCATTAGCATCTGCTGTGTACTTCCAAGTGATTCAGTTTGGATATTGTTGGAGACTGAGTGCTGGGCTCCATGAACCCTCAAGTGTGACTCAGTATGGCTCGTCCGCATTCCTTCTCCAGTTTTAAAGCAGACAGATCACCAGACGGGTTGTATGGTATCACTCTCCCCTGGACAGTGAAATGAGGAAAGCGCTGAGGTTAAATCACTTCATAGTGCTACTGACCCCACAGCACTGCTCCTGGTCTCCGGGCTGAATTCCAGCATAGGCTGTGTTGTCCTGTACCAGCCACATGCCTCCCTGTGGAAAGAATCTAATTAGTTAGGAAAAAGCCTCTGTCCTATTCTTTCGTAAAAAAAAAAACCCATTAATAACATTAACCGTACAGCACTGGGGGATATAAGTGTTGCTCAAATGAAAATAAAATACTGATTCCACTATGCTCTGGAGAGCTACCAAAGCTGGATTTTAATATCTTTTTCCAAAATGCCAAATGTAAGTAACTAAGTGCTGACAGATGAGTAAATACACTACATTTTTCATCCCGCAGTCCTGTGAGAAATCACTCTTCTCAGTATTTAAAAGTGCCAGTTAAGTGATCAGACAAACTGTCCATCAGACTGCTCCACATACTTCCTGCCTTTTCAATTCCAGTCCTCCCAGAGCTACAACCAGCTCTCATTTTCAGGGTCACCAACTGTATACAGATCTATTTGACGAATATTGCCACTGGATGTCCTGAAAACCAGGGCTGGAAAGACTTGGCATCACCTCATACACAGGAATACTGAACCCCCCCAAGCCAGGACAGAACAGAAAATTAATATGAACCTTTTAGAAATGTAAAATCTGTAACTATTGGACATTTATTTATTGCCTTTTTAAAAATAAGTTTAGGGCACAGAGTTGCTCTGCATCTCACAACTGCAAGGAAGAACACTTATATCCGTAGATAAAGCAGTGTGGCTGCTGTGTGATTCGCCTGAGTGCACAGAAATACAGGGTAATAAATTAAAATAAATAAATATATTTATTTATTTGTTACATTTGTACCCCACATTTTCCCACCTATTTGCAGGCTCAATGTGGCTTACACAGTACCGTAGAGGCTGTTGCCAATTCGGTTGATAACAGAGACAAAGTTATATTGTGGTCAGATGAGGTAGGTGTGGGTCAGGCATCAAGGGGTCGAAGGAAGTGAAGATTATAAATTGTCCAGTACGACAGTGCCGTAGCGAGGGTGCCTGACACCCGGGGCGGGTCGCCGCTGCGCACCCCCCCAGGGTGCAAGGCATGGCGCCCCCCCCCGAAATGCACCCTACCTTTCAGCAGGGGGCAGGCGGGAGGGCCGATCCGCTCCCAGTGCACGTCACTGGGAGCTGCGTCGGCTCTGCTGCTTCCCTGCTTTCTCTGCCCCGGAACAGGAAGTAACCTGTTCCAGGGCAGAAAGAGCAGGGAACCAGTGAGCCGACCCCCCCCCCCCCCCAGCGCGTGCACCCGGGGCGGACCGCCCCCCCCCCTTCCTACGCCACTGCAGTATGATCATTAGTTATGCTGGGTGCTGGGATTTATGTTGGATCGGTGGGATAGGCCTTTTTGAAGAGGTGAGTTTTGAGTGATTTCCTGAAGTCTAAGTGGTCATGGATTGTTCTCACAGCATTTGGGAGTCCGTTCCATAGTTCTGCATATAACAAAGGGTCTGTTTACTAAGCTGCTGTAAAAATAGGCCTTAGCATGCTCTTCTGCTGGTCTTTCCTGCATGCCAAGACCATTTTTACTACAGCTGTAAAACCTCCAGTTTTCTATTTCTTGCATTAATGCTCATGGTCATATAAAATCCCCTTGTGCAAAACAAAAAACAGAGGATACAGCGCTCCTAAAGTAAATATAGAAAAAAAATGTCGTGGTACTCCAAGTACTATTGTGTATCTGGGCGTCAAATGAGAGCCTACCATAAGGGGCTCTCATTTGATGCTCAGAAATCAGGGGCGTAGCCAGATACCCAATTTTGGGTGGGCCTGGGCCCAAAATGGGTGGGCTGAAGAACTCTGCCTTGACCCACAAGTGATTTGGTCTCTCCCTCTCTCGCCTGCATGCCATGTGGTCTCTCAAACATCCCCCCTCCTCCGAATACCTTTTAAATACCAGATTTTCACCGGCAGCGAGCAGCAACTAATACACACTGCTCATGTTGGCCTCACAGCCTTCCCTCTGATGTAACTTCCTGTTTCCACATAGGCGGGAATACATCAGAGGGAAGGATGTGGGGCCGGTGAAACCAGTATGTATCAGTCGCTGCTCGCTGCAGGCGAAGATCTGCTATTTACATGGTATGAAGGAGGGACTTGGGGATCTCTGCCAGCCACATAATTGGTGTGCTGCTACTGGGTGGGCCTGGGCCCATCCGGGCCCACCCTTAGCTACGCCACTGGCCCAGATACATCCCAGAGTGAACTACAATCAATATAAATGTGCGATTGGTGCAAAATCAAAGAATGCATACATCCACTGCATAATCAAATCTAGTGCCCCCAGCACTTTCCCAGACAATTATTCAGGATAATGGTACAATCGACGATACTATCACACTTAGACTACTGCAATGCAGCATACATAGGATGTAAAGAAAGCACACTAAAATCACTACAAACCATCCAAAACACAGCAGCGAGACTCGTATTCAAAAAGTCAAAATACGAAAGATGTACTCCACTACTCGAAAAACTACACTGGCTGCAACGTGCAAAACATGACTGAATTATCTCCAAGAAATGCACGTCCTGAAACCAGAAGTTACCTACTTCTTCAACTACCCAACTGCAGAAACACAATGTACAAAACCATATACACAGCAGGATTTAGCTACCTGGGTTCCAAATGGTGGAACTCAATACCAAAAGCCATAACAAGTATCGCTAACTATATACACAGTGGCGTACCAAGGGGGTGGCGGTCCGCCCCGGGTGCACGCTGCTGGGGGGTGCCGCGGCGCGCGCCTGCTCCGAGTTTGCTAAACTTCGTCGCTCGTTCGCTGCAGCTCCCTCTGCCCCGGAACAGGTTACTTCCTGTTCCGGGGCAGAGGGAGCTGAAGCGAAGCAAAGTTTAGCGAACTCGGAGCAGGCTCGCGACGCGGCACCCCCCCCCCCCCCCAGCAGCGTGCACCCGGGGGGGGTGTCATTTCGCCGGAGGGGGGGGAAGGTGTCATTTAGCAGAGGGGGGGGGGTGCACTCGCCCGGGGGGGGGGGGGGGGGGGCGCATCGGCGCTCCGCCCCGGGTGCCATCCAGGCCAGGAACGCCACTGTATATACAGTTCAGAACTGAAAACCTACCTGTTCAAAAAAATTCTACAGCTAATCACACAAGCCATCAATGACCTCCCTACACAATAAATGTAAAACACTAATGTAATTTCACCTAAATGTAAACTGTAAGCCACTTTGAACCGAAACCTGTTTTCCGATAACAGTGGGATACAAGAATGCATAAATAAATGTAGACTCGGTTACTAAAGTTTATATCATAAGCAGCTCTGCTCTTATTTTCAGTCAGTCATTGAAAAGGATAAACACTTACCTGAGGCGGAAATCAAAGAAATCACAGGCTCTCAAACCGCTGGCTCTACAAAGCTCCGTATCGGAACCAATCCATCAGGAACCTGGTATTCAATAGCTAGAAGGAAGACTGCAACAGGAGTCAACTTTGATTTTAGTCTCAGATAAGTGTTTATCCTTTTCAATGCCTGACTGAAAATAAGAGCGGGGGTGCTTATGATAGAAACTTTAGTAACCGTGTCTACATTTGTGTCGGGATTCTAGATTTGATTAAGTTTCAATAATTTTTTATTGAAGTACTCATCAATACACGGTAACAAGCAAAAGAATACAATATCCGACTCACCCGTCGGACAAAAAAAACACACCAAGTGACCCCTCCATAACCTTACATTAACAATAAAACCACCCCGACTTCTAGATTTGATTATGAAGCGGATGTATTTTATTTATTTATTTTGGTACATTTATACCCCGCATTATCCCACAAGAGCGGGCTCAATGTGGCTTACAATGTTACAAAAGGGTACAGTTCAAGGGGAGAGACAAGATCATGAGGATAAGACAAGGGAGCATGACAAGGTTGATGTAATCGGTGGTGAGGCGGGTACAGTCGATAGGAGGAAAGTTAGGGCTTAGTATTGTCAGCGGGATAAGCTGTCTCGAATAAAAATGTCTTAAAAAATTTCTTGAAGAGCTGGTGGTCATCAGTCTCTTTCAGATGTCTGGGCAGAACATTCCAAGATTTCGTGCATTCTTGTATCCCACTATTATCCAAAAACAAGTTTCTGTTCAAAGTGGCTTACAATTTACATTTTGGTGGAGTTACAATAGTGCTTTACAAAGTGGAGAGGGCATCTGTAGTTTGTGTATTCTTTCTTACATGTTGAACTGTTTGATTTTGTACCAACAGCACATTTATATTGATTATGGTTCACTCTGGGAAGTATTTGGGCATCAAATGAGAGCCCCTTTTGATAGGCTCATAGTTCTTGGTTGTCCTAGGAGTCTTAAGTGCGGGAGCACCACCGTGGATAACTGAGAGGAACTCTTATCTGCACAAACATTTTTTTCTATATTTACTTTAGGCCTGCTACATCCTCTGCTTTTTGCTGTGTGTATTTTCTGTATAGTGGTTTATTTTCTGATTTATTTCTCTGTCGTTAGCACACAGCCATTTTTTTAAATTGCCGCAGGCGCGTTTACTGCCTCCCATTTTGTAGGTGGTCAGGGCTTCTGTGTTATCTGTACGCTAACCAGATGTACCAACTGGTTATTGCAGGAATGCCCACTCTCCGCCTCCTGAAAAAACATAAAAACCTTTTAGTGTGCAGTTGGCGTGTGCACATTCCCAAAGCACTGTGGGACGCTGTAGCGTGTCCCTCGTGCTCCGTCTTTTGCTGCATTAGGCATGCGTTAGCACCTAATGGAGCTTAGTAAAAGGGCCCCAAAGGTATACTTTCATATTGACCAACATGACCCATTTTTAGACCAGCGAAGCAAAAATGAGGTAACTAACACGTCGCCTAGTTTGGTGCCTATACTGAGGCTATTCTTTAAAGACCCAGAGACATCATTACATCATGCCTGGGATGAACGCGTGTCCATTTACACTGACTTCACGTACACGTGAATTTTATACCCGCTCCCCTGGACACATGAGTAATTTTGTAAGAGGTTTTCTATGTGCACAGAAGAGCATTTATGTATGAAAAAGTGCTTCCAAAATGATCCCCCCCAAATGTATTAAAGTTATCCAAAAAAAAGGTATTAATTTATTAACCTTCTTTTTTCCCTATTCTTATATCCATGAAAGGATCTGTGACTGCAGGTCTCTGGAATGGTAGAGCTAAGACGAGCCAAACTTCTCTCCACTCTTAAACATTATATAGGCATGTTTTCAAGCTCGAGCAGGCTGACGAAAGAGTTAATTTCTTCTGATTTGTCTTTAATATCATTCTCTCCCCGCAGGAGCCAGCAGCTGCGAGTTGATTGTAGTCTCTCATTATGCCGTCTGCAGCGCTAATGGCCTGTGACAAAGGCAAGCCATCTTCCAGGCCGTACCCCAGAGCCAATTAAACACACACACATACTCCCTTCCCGTTTGCTACACACTGCAATGAAATTAAACTGAAATTCAGCATCATTTTCTCCTAAACACATCTTTTTGCAATAATTAATGTGTACGTTTCCTCCTTACTCCAGTGATTTGCCGAGAGCCAGCATTCACATTTTGGGAGAAATTGACTGAATAGCTGTGTCTTCTTTCAGCAGTTTGCTTGGGGAAAGGGGTGGAAAACACCTTCAGGTCAACATTCAACCCACAGCAGTGAGCATTTTTTTAAAACCCTGACTGCTACCAACTAAGTTAGACCTGGATATTCAATGTGAGGCCATGTCAGAGCAGTGGCACTGAATATCCAGCTCATCATCGATACCTGGAATTTCTGCAGATATGCACATAGCTAACTGAATATCACCTGCGCCTGCATAGGAACATAAAAAAAAATCAGCACGCACATTCTTGAACCTCCACTACCCCAGTTGCAAAGGACTTAAATATAAATCTATATATGCATCTAACGTCTCCTACATCAGCACGCAATTGTGGAATGCTCTTCCAAAGGCCTTAAAAACAATGCACGACTTAACAGCCTTCCGGAAACTACTAAAGACCAACCTTTTCAAGAAGACATACAATAATGAGCCATCAGAATTGACCTAACATCAAATTTCTATCAGATCCAGATAATAAAAATTAAAAAGAGTAAGACCATTTTTTCCAAGGACCGTCTTCCACAACTTGGTACAATCACTGGTACTCAGTCATTTGGACTACTGCAACTCACTCTACGCCGGCTGTAAAAAACAAATACTCAAAAAACTCCAAACAGCCCAGAACACGGCAGCCAGACTAATATTCGGAAAACCAAAATATGAAAGTGCGACACCCCTACGAGAGAAACTACACTGGCTCCCACTCAAAGAATGAATCACGTTCAAAGTATGCACCCTAGTTCATAAAATTATCCATGGAGATGCCCCAGCCTACATGTCAGACCTAATAGACCTGCCACCCAGGAATGCAAAAAAATCTTCTCGAACATTCATTAATCTTCATTTTCCCAACTGCAAAGGTCTGAAATACAAATTAATGCACGCCTCTACCTTCTCCTATTTGAGCACGCAACTCTGGAACGCGTAATTTGAAAGCGACCAACGAACTGGCCAACTTCCGTAAATTACTAAAGACTCATCTCTTTGAAAAGATATACAGAAGCTTAGCTGAAATTGGGTGGCGGGGGGAAGAGGGGTTGGTGGTTGAGAGGCTAGGATGGGGGAGGGCAGACTTATACGGGGTCTGTGCCGGAGCCGGTGATGGGAGGCGGGACTGGTGGTTGGGAGGCGGGAAATACTGCTGCACAGACTTATATGGTCTGTGCCCTGAAAAAGACAGGTACAAATTCAAGGTAAGGTATACACATGAGTTTATCGTGGGCAGACTAGATGGACCGTGCAGGTCTTTTTCTGCCGTCATCTACTATGTTACTATAAAGATCAAAACATGTAAAAATCTCCAAACATACCCAGAAACTTCGTAACGCGTCTAAAGTCTTATAATGTCTTCTGCAATACCACTATCTTATATTTCATGACCATGTAACCCAAAATCCTTCTGTAAAACCAAATGTATATTCTCTTCTCATTTCCAGTATCCATGATGTATTGGAAGCCACATTGAGCCTGCAAAGAGGTGGAAAAATGTGGGATACAAATGCAACAAATAAATAAATAATTTCCAGCTCTGCCCGGACTGTGCTGCCACTAGATATCCCTCCCTGAGGTGCTCAGTGGGATTTAACCGGACAAGAGCCTCTTCTGCCTGGTTAAATACTTTTGAATACTGGGCCCCTTATTTCTAACTTTCTGACCTCTTTCCTCCCCCCTCTGATCTTAGCACCACACAGATCCTTCATGGTATGGTATTGTATTGTAACATTTATACCCCGCACTTTCCCGCTTATTAGCAGGCTCAATGCGGCTTACATAATATATAATAGGTTTAAAAGATAACACAAAAAGGATAAAACAGCTAAATACAGTATATAAAGAGGTGAACAATAAAAGTGGGTAAGTAAGATGTACAATCAGCTACCCCATAATGAAGGGAAGTATCCGCCTGAAGGACTAGGCAGAAGATGATGACATGGGCAGAGTGGGCATCGAGACCTCACAAGCAGAGGAAGCATAAAGAAATGTGCATAGAGGTGTACACAGAGGTGCAAAGACACAGGACAATAATTACGAACGGCACATAAGTACTGTTGCCCGCAGACAAGCAGGGGAATAGTGTGGCTGCGTTCCCCTGCTGTCTACGGAGAACCCCCGTTACAGGTAAGCAATTCTGCTTTAACAGTAGGGTTCACAACAAAAACCAGAACAAACATTCACATGGTTTTTTGTTTTTCATTACTGTCCCTGGAAAAATTACAGACAGAGCTAGGAGGAGCAGCCTAGTGATTAGTGCAGCGGACTCTGATCCTGGGGAACTGGGTTTGATTCCCACTGCAGCTCCTTGTGACTCTGGGCAAGTCACTTAACCCTCCATTGCCCCTGGTACAAAATAAGTACCTTTATATACTATGTAAACCGCTTTGAATGTAGTTGCAAAAACCACAGAAAGGCAGTATATCAAGTGCCATTAACAAGATTCCATTCACAATCTCAAAGAGTAGCAACATTCCGTGTAGAACCTCAAAGAATAGCAAGATTCCGGAATCCCAAGGAGTGGAAGAGTAGCCTAGTGATTAGTGCAGTGGACTTTGATCCTGGGGAACTGAGTTTGATTCCCACTGCAGCTCCTTGTGACTCTGGGCAAGTCACTTAACCCTCCATTGCCCCAGGTACAGAATAAGTACCTGACCGCTTTGAATGTAGTTGCAAAAACCTCAGAAAGGCAAGGTGGTATATCAAGTCCCATTTCCCTTTCCCTTATGACATCACAATATCAGAAAGTATTGGGCAATCAAGCCATTGTGACATCACTGATGAGGTTGGCTCTTATTGGTGGAATGAGTGTAGGAGTAACCTAGTGGTTAGTGCAGTGGACTTTGATCCTGGGGAACTGAGTTCAATTCCCACTGCAGCTCCTTGTGACTGTGGGCAAGTCACTTAACCCTCCATTGCCCCTGATACAAAATAGGTACCTGAATATATGTAAACCGCTTTGAATGTACTACTACTATTTAACATTTCTAAAGCGCTACTAGGGTTACGCAGCGCTGTACAGTTTAACAAAGAAGGCCAGTCCCTGCTCAAAGGAGCTTACAATCTAATGGACAAAGTGTGCAGACAATCAAATTGGGGCAATCTAGATTTCCTGAATAGAGGTATAATGGTTAGCTGCCGAAGGCAACATTGAAGAGGTGGGCTTTGAGCAAGGATTTGAAGATGGGCAGGGAGGGGGCTTGGCGTATGGGCTCAGGAAGTTTATTCCAAGAATAGGGAGAGGCGAGGCAGAAAGGGCGGAGCCTGGAATTGGCGGTGGTGGAGAAGGTGTACCTGTATATACTATGTAAACTGCTTTGAATGTAGAAAGGTGGTATATCAAGTCCCCATTAACAAGATCCCATACACAACCTCAAAGAGTCGCAACATTCCATGTAGAACCCCAAAGAATAGCAAGATTCCAGAATCCCAAGGAGTGGAGGAGTAGCCTAGTGGTTAGTGCAGCGGACTTTGATCCTGGGGAACTGGGTTCAATTCCCACTGCAGCTCCTTGTGACTCTGGGCAAGTCACTTAACCCTCCATTGCCCCAGGTACAAATAAGTACCTTTATATACTATGTAAACTGCTTTGAGTGTGGTTGCAAAAACCACAGAAAGGCGGTATATCAAGTCCCATTTCCTTTTCTGTGTATAAGAAATATACATGTAGTGCCAAGTATCCAAACTTTGAACACGTCTCTATGATGATATGTGTGGTGGGGTTTCTCCAGATTGGGCGGGTTATAAGTGTACACTAAATAAATAAATAAAACTCCAATCTAAGAACATAAGAATATTATTATTAACATTTGTATAGCGCTACCAGACGCACGCAGCGCTGAACACCTGACACAGAGAGACAGTCCCTGCTCAATAGAGCTTACAATCTAAAAATACAGACAGATAAGACAATTAAGGGCGAGGAAAGTACTGGGTGAGAAGGAACAAGGATAGGGGAATTGAGTAGTGGATAGGAGCCAAACACAGTGGTGAAAAGGTGGATTTTCAACACAGATTTGAAAACAGGTAGAGATGGAGCTAGACGTACAGGCTCAGGAAGTCTATTCCAGGCATAAGGTGTCGTGAGGGAAAAGGAACGAAGTCTGGAGTTAGCAATGGAGGAGAAGGGGGACGACAAGAGAGATTTGTCCAGTGAGTGGAGGTCACGGAGAGGAATGTAGGGAGAGATGAGAGTGGAGAGGTAATGGGGGGCTGCAGAATGGATGCATTTAATGGTCAGTAAGAGAAGTTTGAACTGTACGCGGAAGCAGACAGGGAGCCAGTGAAGTGACTTGAGGAGTGGGCTAGTGTGGGTAAAACGATTTTGGCGGAAAATAAGTCGTGCCGCAGAATTTTGGACAGACTGGAGAGGAGAGAGATGGCTGAGCGGAAGACCAGTGAGAAGCAAATTGCAATAATCCAAGCGAGAGGTGACAAGGATTGGATAAGGGTTCTGGTAGCGTATTCAGAGAGGAAGGGGCGAATTTTGCTAATGTTAAGAATAGCCATACTGGGTCAGACCAATGGTCCATCTGGCCCAGTATCCTGCTTCCAACAGTGGCCAAGCCAAGTCACAAGTACCTGGCAGAAACCCAAATAGTAGCAACATTCCTGCTCTGCAACTGGCACCTTCAAACGAGAATTTGACACAGAGACTGAAGCAAACAATACAACAGTTTTCAAAACAAGAAGCCTGAGAGACAGTCAGCTGGACTACTGACTGAGAAGAACAAGGCCATAGAAGACAAACTCGTGGTCTGTACTGAGGCGCCTGCTGTGATGAAACCCACAGTGAAAGCAAGTGGAGGAACAGTGTTGTAGGCAAGCCAAAAGAGTAGGGTGAATGAAGGGGTAGGTGCTTCCTTGTATAAACAATTTATTTAAGATACACCAAAAAGACTCAACAGATGACACCCACACCAGTAACATTCTTTGAAATTGGTAGGTCAGAAGAACTGAAGCAAATCACAGTGAAACTAGATGTAATAGAGTAAATTGGCATACAAAAGAGTAGCAAATCCCCGGGGCCAGATAGCATTCACTGCAAAGTTTTGAAAGAACTCAAATACGAAACTGTAGATCAATTACCTGTAACCTACAGTATCAATAAAATCAGCCATAGGCAGTGAAATGGGATGGGATGCTGGTGCCATAGCCGAAATAATATTTTCAAAGAAAAAAGAAAGGGGTCCACGCACCTACCACAGGGAAAGAGCAAAAAACACACAGCAAAAGGTAGAAGTGGGCCTGTACCAAGTAACCAAGGCAGACAATGGGTAAGAAAGTATTCAAAAGTTTATTTGCCAGTGGTGAATCTTACCCGACACGGGCTGTGTTTTGGCTGGAGAGCCTTCCTCAGGGGTCAAATCTTTCAAATCAATAACGCCACAGAGTTATATAAACACGTAGAACAACGTACTCCTGTACTGATGATATCACTTTAGAGTGAGTGCTCCTCTTGCGTGACCAACTGTCAGTGAAGCAGGGCCGTAAGAGAGGGAATCCAAAGCACACATGAAGGAGCAACAAAGCACAAGGAGCCTTTAAGAGAGGGGGTGTGAACACAGCATCAGCAATTAGAAAGTTTGAGGGAGGGGCTGAAGATCATTTTCTTTGGCTCCTCTGCCTCTGAAATCAGGTACAGTACCTGAGGATTGGAGAGTGACCAATGTAACATCAGTTTTTAAAAAGGGTTCCACCCCTTCGAAGGGACACCACCTTGTAAGTGGTGGAGGGGCTTCCGTGTTTCAATGACTCAGAGGGCTATGCTGAAGGGTTACCCATATCAGACAGGCCTCTGAGGAGAAACCAGACAAAGAGTGTCCCAAACCTGAGGATCCAAGATGGCGTCGAGGGAGGATGTACATTAGTTGAGTTCCCGTTTTACACCAGAATACCTGAAGAAGTAGGCGCGCTCCCCAGAGAATGGGGAAGAAGAAAGGCAAAGCCGTGGTGTTGTCCTCCTCGAAGATGGCTGGGGTTCCCACCACTTCTCAGTCTACTTTGGAGAGATTCGGGTTCATAACGTCGGGGATATCGGTTCCTGCTTCGGGGAACAGCAAGGCTTTATTGTCGAATCTCAGTGGAGAGGGAGTGACTTTGAGTCCCCCCCTGTTGGCATGAGCTCTCCAAGACCCGGAAACAGTAACGCTTCGTTATGGAGGTCGACAGTGGAAACGCCCGAAGTGGGTTAGGATTTTCACGCGATCCGAGGAGGTCCTGGCGCAGCATTGACTCCGGATAATAAACCAACTGGGGGATTGGAGAGTAAGCTCTTCCCCCCGAAGATATCTGGAGCAGTTTCTGTGGAGAAATTGGACCTGGTGAAGCCAAACAATGCCACAATGGACGCACTATGGGAAGTGCTGCAGAGTGTGAATAATTCTCTTCTTCAGATGTCAAAATTTTTTAGGAATAAATATGTGATTATATCAATACTTATCTAACAAAGTGGAAGTCTAAGATAAAAAAATAAAGACTTTGATTTCGGAAATGGTTTCTCTACGAAAATCAGTTAATCTGGTAATGAAGGACAATTATGTTTGTTGTAAAAAACTGGAACTTCTGGAGAACCAATTAAGGAAAAATAACTTGAGAAAGATAAATTTTCCTAAAATATAGAGTTATATTATTAGTGACTTTTGCCTTTGATTTAGATAGGAACAATGTTTTGAAATTGTATTTCCGACATATGGCTGATAGTTTTATTGGGTTCAAAGATGAATATATTTCCTGACATATCAAGGGAATCGCAGACTAGGAGGTGTGAATTCTTGGCTTTTAAGCCAAGAATCATTGCCCTAGGTGGGACCTTCCTAGAGCGATTCCCTTGTAAGTGTTTTATTTCCTGATTACTTATTTGTTGAACCCAGGAAATTACAAGAGTTTGTGGAGTTAAAAGAACAGATGAAGAACCCTCTGCAGCAACTTCCTTTAAGTTATCACTGTACCGGCTGCAATTGCCGATTAACCTTCCTCCCTCAGAAAATATGAATTTGTAAGATTAACCATTCCGTGTTTTTCTTATTTTCTTTGAGATTGTTTTCCTGATCTTGGATCCCCCAATTGTGGACAATAATGTGGACTAGCAAAGATTATATTTTTCCTTAGTTTGTTTTAATTGATATTTTCTCTTTTCTTTCCCATTTATGTATTAGACATAAATGTAATATAAAATGAATAAATAAAATAATTAACATAGAAAAAAAAAAGGGTTCCAGTGTGATCCAGGGAAACTATAGACTAATAGACCCCAAATCACTGCTGAGCAAAATGGTAGAAGCTATTCTGTAAAGTAAAAAATTAAAAAATTACTGGTCATAAGGATGGACAGAGTCAACATGGATTTAGCATAGGCAAGTCTTGCTTTACATATTTATGAGATTTTGAACGTGTTAATATACATGTGGATAAGGATGAGCCAGTCGATATAGAGGAGCATTTTCGAACGGGGACGCCCATCTCTGAGGGCGCCCATCTCTGAGGACGTCCCCACGAAGGGGCGGGGCATCCCATATTATCGAAACAAGATGGGCGTCCATCTTTCGTTTCGATAATATGGCCGGGGACGCCCAAATCTCAACATTTAGGTCAAGCTTAGAGATGGTCAACCTAAATGTTGAGATGGTTGACCTTAGAGATGGGCGACCTCGGTTTTCGCCGATAATGGAAACCGAGGACGCCCATCTCAAAAACAACCAAATCCAAGTCATTTGGTCATGGGAGGAGCCAGCATTCGTAGTGCACTGGTCCCCCTCACATGCCAGGACACCAACTGGGCATCCTAGGGGGCACTGCAGTGGACTTCAGAAATTGGTCCCAGGTGCACAGCTCCCTTACCTTGGGTGGTGAGCACCCCAAATCCCCCCAAAACCCACTCCCCACAACTGTACACCACTACCATAGCAGTAAGGGGTGAAGGGGGGCACCTACATGTGGGAGCAGTGGGTTTTGGAGGGCTCACATTTACCACCACAACTGTAACAGGTGAGGGGGGGGTGGGCCTGGGTCCGCCTGCCTGAAGTGCACTGCACCCACTAAAACTGCTCCAGGGACCTGCACACTGCTGTGATGGAGCTGGGCATGACATCTGAGGCTGGCACAGAGGCTGGAAAAAATGGTTTTTTGGGGGTGGGAGGGGGTTGGTGACCACTGGGGGACTAAGGGGAGGTCATCCCCGATTCCCTCCGGTGGTCATCTGGTCAGTTCGGGCAGCTTTTCGAGGCTTGCTCGTGAAACAAATTGGACCAAGTAAAGTCAGCAAATGCTCGTCAGGGACGCCCTTCTTTTTTCCATTATCGGCCGAGGACGCCCATCTCTTAACCACACCCCCATCTTGCCTTCAGTACACTGCTGACACGCCCCCGTGAACTTTGATCGTCCCCGCGATGGAAAGCAGTTGAGGACGCCCAAAATCGGCTTTCGATTATGCCGATTTGGGCGACCCTGAGAGAAGAACACCCATCTCCCGATTTCTGTCAGAAGATAAGCGTCCTTCTCTTTCGATTATGCCGCTGACAGTGTGTTTGGATTTTTAGAAGTAATTTCACAGAATCACTCATGAAAGACTCCTTCAGAAATCAGAAAAGCCATGGGATAGGAGGAGATGTATTAAGTTCTGAAGCTAACGTCGAAACCCCTTAAAATTTACACTCCAGCCATCCATATCTATTCAGTCACGATCAGGGCGTAGACCGTAGAAGTCTGCCCAGCACTGGTTATGCTTCCCAAATATCGGCGTCGCCACCTATTCTCCGCTAAGATTCCGCGGAACCATTCCTTCTAAACAGGATCCCTTTGTGTTTATCCCACGCATGTTTGAATTCCATTACCGTTTTCATCTCCACCACCTCCCGCGGGAGGGCATTCCACATATCCACCACCCTTTCCGTGAAAAAAATAATTCCTGATATTACTCCTGAGTCTGCCCCCCTTCAACCTCAATTCATGTCCTCTAGTTCTACCGCCTTCCCGTCTCCAGAAAAAGTTCATTTGTGGATTAATACCTTTCAAATATTTGAACATCTGTATCATGTCACCCCTCTTTCTCCTTTCCTCCAGGGTATACATGTTCAGGTCGGCACGTCTCTCCTCGTACGGTTTGCAACGCAAATCCCATACCATTTTTGTAGCTTTTCTTTGCACCGCTTCCAGTCTTTTTACATCTTTAGCAAGATACGGCCTCCAAAACTGAAGACAATACTCCAATGCGGACAAGGGGAAAGCGATACCCATAGGGCTAAAAATAATTCTAACTATAATGCCGGGTTCCATATTAGCAGTCATCATTCAAGAAAAGGATCTTGGGAGTTATTGTGTACAATACATTGAAATCAAAGAATATTACTGCATCTTGATTGTTGCCCATAGGACAGGGTGAGCAAAATGATAAAGGGGATGGAATAGCTCCCCTGTCTAAGTAACAGGTTTGAAACATTCTAGTATTTGGGGTGGGGGGCCATTCCATGAAACTAACTGCTAACAGATTTAAAATAAATATAACACAGGCTTTTTTTCAGTCAATGCACAATTAAATACTGGACTTTACTGCAGGAAACTATGGTAAAAGCAAGTAATATAGTTGGGTTAAAAAAAAAAGGTTTGGAGAAGTTTCTGGAAGATAGATCTCATTAGCAGCATTAGTTTTGTACTCCTGGAGACTGGCGGTTAATGTATCTGCCCATTAGCACCTGCCAGGTACTTCCCAAAGTGACCCAAACTGGCCCTTGCTGGAAACAGGATGCTTAGCTTGATGGAGCACCGGTCTGACCCAGCGGGACACCTCGAATGTTCTTATCACATTGTGCACAGAGTAGGGTTACCATATGCTGTAGATCTCCCAAAATGCAGTCTTATACCCCTCTTCATATGCTGCCAGTTGGGGGCTAATGGTGCAGCAACTCTCCCAACTCCATTTAGTTCAGGGAGACTTTTGAAAACTTGCCTTATTCAGCACTTTACACTGCTGATCCCACTGTGAGGTCTATAGTTACCTTACCTCTTCAAGCAAGCCTACACGCTTTCCAAAAATACTAGGATTAGGGGGCATGCGATTAAACTACAGTGTAGTAAATTTAAAACAAATCGGAGAAACTTTTTCTTCACCCAACGTGTAATTAAACTCTGGAATTCATTGCCAGAAAATGTGGTGAAGGCGGTTAGCTTAGCAGAGTTTAAAAAGGGGTTGGACGGTTTCCTAAAGGACAAGTCCATAAACCGCTACTAAACGGACTTGGAAAAATCCAAAATTCCAGGAATAACATGTATAGAATGTTTGTACGTTTGGGATGCTTGCCAGGTGCCCTTGGCCTGGATTGGCCGCTGTCGTGGACAAGATGCTGGGCTCGATGGACCCTTGGTCTTTTCCCAGTATGGCATTACTTATGTACTTATGACTTAAACTACAAGTCCACGTGTACCACCGGATCACACTATGAAAACAGAACCTGGAATACGCTCCCCTATTTAATCCTTTAGTATAGCCCTCTTCCTACCCCTCCCTACACAATCTAATATATCCCTCTTCCTACCCCTCTCTTACATTTTCCCATACTAAACTACACGTTAATCCCAATACACACCCTCCTCCAATTCCCCTACCTCTTCCATCCTCTTTCCTTGCCCATCTTACCTATCCACACATAAACGACCATCTCTTTACTTACTAAATTACAGCTGCACCTATTCTATATCACTTTGTTAACCTGATTTACTGTGTAAGCCGCATTGAACCTGCTAATGAGTGGGAAAGTGCGGGGTGCAAATGTTATAAATAAATAAATATGTCCGATCTCTTTTCATGGGACTGTCAGGGGTCCTGTCATTTTTTTCCAGCTATCCCGTTTGCCCAGGTTTCTGTACTGGTGGGTGGGGGCTGGCCTTTTTCTCCCCCCCTCCCCCCCCCCAAACCTACTGTAGTGCGACCTGGTAGTCTAGTAGCCTCTTTGGAGCAAGAAAGAACCCCATTCTTTCCTACCCGCTGCTGCCGCTTCTTGAAAATGTGGCCTCGAGAGACTTTGCAGCTATTTTCAAGAAGCAGCACAGCGAGCAGCAGGCAAGAAAGAGTGGGCTTCTTTCCTGCCCTGAACAGACCACTAGACCACCAGAGCTGTAAGGTAGGCCCAGGAGGGGAGGGGACAAGCTGCACATGGATGGGAGAGAGAGAAGGGGGTAAACTGCAAGTGGATGGGAGGGAAAGGAAAGGGTGACATGCTGCTCATGGATATTTGCTTTTTTTTTGGTTATCAATAGAAATCAAACAAAATAAAACATGGAAAAGAAAATAAGATGATACCTTTTCTATTGGACATAACTTAATACATTTCTTGATTAGCTTTCGAAGGTTGCCCTTCTTCCTCAGATCGGAAATAAGCAAATGTGCTAGCTGACAGTGTATATAAGTGAAAACATTCAAGCATTAGTATGACAGTCTGACAGGGTGGGAGGATGGGGGTGGGTCGGAGGTATGCATGGGGACATCAAAGCATATCATTGATATTCTAACAGGATGGGTGTGGATAGGTGAGGGGTGGGGTGATCAACAGAGACATACAGCTTTATGGTTTATAATGGGCTAGGAACCCCAGATCCTTAAGTTCTTTCTGTTGGGTGTTAAAATATTCAATCATTCTGACTTCAAAGGTCTTACGTTCTTGTATGGTTTTAAAGTTACCTTTCAGTATTCTCACTGTGAAATCACTGGTGGACACTGTACCAGTGATTTCACAGTGAGAATCCTGAAAGGTAACTTTAAAACCATACAAGAATGTAAGACCTTTGAAGTCAGAATGATTGAATATTTTAACACCCAACAGAAAGGACTTAACAAGGACCTGGGGTTCCTAGCCCATTATAAACCATAAAGCTGTATGTCTCTGTTGATCACCCCACCCCTCACCTATCCACACCCATCCTGTTAGAATATGCTTTTCCATGTTTTATTTTGTTTGATTTCTATTGATAACCTTAAGAGTGGACTAACACGGCTACCACACTCCTCTGCTTTTTTTTGGAAATGTACATATTTTCTAATTTTGTATTTAGACTACGGAAAAAAAATGCATTTCTGTTACATTTACCAGTATTTTCACTGCTTATAGAATCTAGCTTTCTTTGGGGTGACTGTGCGGTGGGGTGGGGCAGGGTGACATTATTTTGTCCTCCGCAAATATGTTAACCCTAACACAGAGGAAAGAACATTACTAAAGCATCCTGTTCCTCCTATTTCAGGGAATAAAGATTCTGCCCAGGCATTTCATTTCTGAATGTTATGTTCTTTTTTGCTTTAGTACTGGTGACTCTTTAGTTGAAACTGATGTGCCCATTAAAATAACATATGCAAGCAAATGCTATATTTATTCACTCTCACGGAGCTCACGCCTCTCAGAAACAACACACAACTTAGAAATGTTCACAGTAGCAGGGGGTCACCAGACCTGTATAATCATCTGTGCCTCGAAATACCTCCCTTGAGCTACTCAGAGCACACGGCTCCTAGACCAATGTATATTTTTTTCCGCATCCTTCCAGTCTTGGAAATATTATGTGCACTCAAAATACAAAGAGTTTGCACCGGCTCCAACTGATTCAAATTGACTGAGGTGATCACATCACTCCCATTTCTGCAAAAGCTCCAACGGCTACCTGTACAATACAGGGCTAAATTTATATCTGATTTTCATGACCCTTAAAGGACATGAGCCAAAGTACTTGAAGAACAGGATCTCCCTCTACACAACTCCACAGACTCTAAGGTCCTCCCCAAGGAATATCCTAACCGCACCCTCTCCAAAGGATGTCACTCAGGGCCAGATGCATCAACCAAACGTAAAAAAATCTAAAACGTAAAAGTCCCTAACGAATTTGGAAAAAACGAAGAATGCACCAAAAAAACAAGTCGCACATGTTCGGTGCGGTATTGAAAAGTACAATGCATTAAAATGGTGTAATCCCCCTCGGAAATCGGCCACAAACGTCAAAACAAACAAACAAAAAAAAAAAAAAAACACAAACACGTGTGTTTCGGGAGGGGGCAAAGGCGCTCATCAGGAGCGTCCTGTAAGGACGGCCTTGCCCACCCCCCCACCCGAGGTCCCCGCTGCTCCCCGCTTCCCCCTGCACGAAAACTCAAAATTTTAGCAGCCCCGGTCCCCCTCCCTTCCTCTCGACTCTCCCACAGCTCTGCCTCCCGCCTTCCTCTGCCCCGCCGCCCCCCCTGAGGTCGTCGCCGCAGCACCCCCCTCCACTGGGCCCCCCTTCCGCATTACCGGGCCCGCACAGCGCCTCTCACCTCTGTGTAAAGGCGCTGCACGGGCAAGAAGAACATCTGATCGGCGCCAGTCTTCATGACGTCTCTCTCCTTCCCTGACCTGGGCCCGCCCCCGTCTGACGGCATAACCAGAAGGCATGACCCAAGGAGTGCGGAATCTGACCACATTTAATGCACGCATTCCCTCCAGTCCCCCCCCCCCATGTGTGCCAGCTGCCTTTTCGTCATATAGGCCCGAAGAACCATCCTATACCTGCATTCTCTCAGGCACTCATCCGACGTTAGTGTCAGAATGCCCCTTAAAGTGGTTCCCACATCCCAACTCCCCAAAGAAATCCTCAACTCCTCTTCCCACCGCACCTTCAGAACGGAGTAGTCTCTGGGGGGGGGGGGGGGGGGGTTCCCTTTTATTCAAAGATTTATGAAGCCCTTGAACCAAGAGATCTCCTTGCAAAGTCACCTGAAAGAACTGACGTACCCTAACTCCCATCTTAAGACCCAACTGCAATTTATCCAAGGATGCTACATAATGTTTTATCTGTGCATAGGTGAACACGCTCCCCCATGTAGCTCCTATCTGAGTTTATAAATCCGCAAAGGAGATTAACTCTCCCTCACCATTCAACAAATGTTCCAACAACACAATTCCTTTTTGCTCCCAAGTTTTAAACACAGAATTCTCCAGCCCCGGTTCAAATGCTACATTTCCCCTAATGGACAACTGATCAGACACAATTGGACATCCCACCCCAATTTTTTCACTAGTATCCTCCACATCTCACGTACAGGCTTAAGCAGAAAGCAAGATTGCCTATTGAACCCTTTAATAAATAAAGAAATACTACTTGATTCCTCTTTAGGCATCTTTTATACTGCTTTGACATTTTTGGGATTGACTTTTTATATGGTGCATTTGAGTTGTCTCTGCCCTGGGATTCTTGTTAGCAGTTACATTTACGCGATGACAGTTACACCAGGTCTAAACCTGGTGTAGCTGAAATCACGAACGTGTAGACGCCGATGGTGAATTATGATATTTCTATAATGGGATCTGGGTGCCCAGGTGGTGTGAAAGAATAGGCTTTCATCGCACATCGGGCGCCTAAAAGGAGGCCCCCACTTCCAGAACTGCCCCCCCCTCCCCCCCGGTTTTAAAAATATATAAGAAATGTACACATTCACACATAATTTCCTTTGAATGCTGGGTTCAACGTTTCTGCAGTAAACAGACCTCCAGTTGTGTCTGCACTGATAGTTAAAAGTGACCATATTACTTGAACCAGCTGTCCACGCCAAGCACATGTTAATAGCACGTGTGTTATGATGTTTTATTTTTATTTGCTGGTTGTTTAGGTGGTCTTACTTAAGCAGGAGTGTACAGTTATTGCAGCACAGGACTTGAATTGCCCATTTCAACGTTAACAATCAAAGCTCAAGCAAGTTTCACTTGGCGGTCTGCAGACTTGGAATAGCAATCTCAGTCCTGCAGGGCTATGAACAGATCAGTTTTACAGCACAACCAAGATACTCAACGGTCTAATGATAAGGAACTGTAAACTAAATTCTGAAATGAAGTGCACAGAAGTCCATTCCGGTGCTTGCTGTGAAGTCAGTCTCCTTGCTTTTTGTGTGCTTTGGCATAATTTTAAATGTCACGCAGACCAGGAGAAAGAGGAGGAACCCTATACTCTTACCTGTCCTGAACCAGCCATCGGCGGTAAAAGTCTCTCTAGTTTCCTGAGGTTTGTTCCAATATTCTCGGAATACTGCTGGGCCCTTGACTAGAAGTTCCCCTTCTCTGTTCTCAAAGCCAGGGGTTACCTAAAACAAAAAATAAAAACAAATTAAGGCGATCCTGCACACCTCACTAGTCCCCTAACAACCTGCTTCCGGCGCTTTAATGGCATCCTATCGCTCAGCGGAATGACAGTTCCCAGCTCAACGCAACGGTGTTTGTGCTGCTCGTCTGCAGCACAGGCTGCATCAGGCCTAGGTACGATACCGTTGCATTTTGGTATTGGGCCCACAGCTTTGAGACAGCAGCTGTGGAGGATGCTATCTGCCAGCTGTACCACTTGGCACAAACAGCAACCAGTTGGCCAGGGCTGAGATAAAACTGTGAATTTCCCATCACCACTCAGCAAAGCAACAGAAGCTTCTTCTTCTTCTGCTGTGATCTTTGGAATCATTAACATGCTGTTGCAATGACTACAATCCCGGAAACTTCCCACCCTTTACATAACTAGGCTGTGCTGAACATAATCTACAGCGCTAGAATGGTAGACGCTAACACTCAAGCTGAAGAGAAACAGTTTCTGCAGACACAAGCATATAATCACAGTTTCGATTCTGAATCTAACCTTACATCTATGGTACTTGTACCAAGGAACAAAGGCCTTACTGAGCAATTCCCTCTCCTACTAATAGCATAACAGTTTCCGTTATTGAGAATGCGTCAAAACTGTCCTGAGGCCTATGAAGCCTGCCGGCTCTAAAACCTAACAATGGTCGGTCTGTATTTTGACAAATTTGATAAGCTTTTTACACAAATACGTAAGCTCTGCCTGGAGCTACATAAGCATAAACATAGGGGCTAGGACATGCTACATACTTTTGTGTAATATACAGAAGAACGGGATTTACTCTCTGATTCAAATTCCAGAAAAGAAATGATACCACAGGGAAAGCTTAAGGGTACATCTGCAGATTCAAAAAGGTTAAAACAATTGTTCCCTATTTAACCTTTCCACCCCACTTATAATTTTATAAACTTCTACCTCTCTGGCTACCTAAGATCATGATATACAATCACTCCCAAGTCCTGCTCCTCTTTTGTGTACAAAAGTATGTCACCTCCTAAATTGTACAGCTCCCTCTGGTTTTTGCAGCCTAAATGCATGACCCTGTATTTTTTAGCATTAAATCTTAGCTGCCAAATTCTGGAACATTCTTCAAGCTTCGTTAGGTCCATCCTCATGTTTTCCACACCATCAGGGGTGTCTACCCTATTGCAGATTTTGGTATAACCCGCAAAGAGGCAAACCCTACCAGACAGTCCGGCAATATCACTTACAAAAATGCTAAAAAGCGGCCCAAGGATTGAAACTTGCGGCACACCACTAGTAATACCTCTTTCCTCCGAGTGAGCTCCTTCACCACTACCCTCTGTTTCCTTCCACTGAACCAGGTCCTAATTCAGTCAGTCACTTTAGGACCCATACCGAGGGCACTCGGTTTATTTATAAGTTGTCTATGTGGAACCGTGTCAAAGACTTTGCTAAAATCTAAGCACACTACATCTAGTGCTCTCACCTCAATCCAACTCTCTGTCACCCAGACAAAGGAATTAATCAGATTTGTCTGACAAGACCTGCCTTGGGTCCTTCAATCCACTGGATTCCAGAAACCTCACTGTTCTCTGTTTTAGAAGCGTTTCCATCAATTAACTTAGCAGAGTACCCTTCTCCACCACCGCCAACTCCAGGCTCCGCCCTTTCTGTCTCGCCTTACCCAACGCGTGGAACAAACTCCCCGAGGCCATACGCCAGGCCCCCTCCCTGCCCATCTTCAAATCTCTGCTTAAAGCCCACCTCTTCAACGTCGCCTTCGGCACCTAACCTCTACACCTCTACCCAGGAAATCTAGACTGCCCCAACTTGACATTTCGTTCTTTAGATTGTAAGCTCCTTTGAGCAGGGACCGTCCTTCTTTGTTTATTTTGTACAGCGCTGCGTAACCCTAGTAGCGCTCTAGAAATGTTAAGTAGTAGTAGTAGTAGAGTGGTCAGATTAACTTGCCTGTAGTTCCCAACCTCCTTTTTACTTTTGCATTTGTGGAAAAGGGATCACATCCGCCCTTCTCCAGGACCTCAAGGACCACTCCAAACTCTAGAGAAGCACTGAAAAGGTCAGACATCAGAACCGCCAGAATTTGTCTAAGCTCCTTCATAACCTAAGCTATATACCATCTGGCCCCATCGCTTTGTCCATCTTAAGTAGCTCCTCACAAACACAGTCCTCTGAAAATGGTTCGGGGGATTGCAAGTTTGAGAAGCATCTGTGAAAATGAGAAATACATCAATGGAATGCTTCGTGAAGCATCAAAGATTTCCAGCAGTGGGGAAGAAGAAGCTGTGCTGAAAGAGGACAACTGGACTCAGATCACGAGACACTGCAGGGTCGATACCGTGACTCCACTTGAATTTGAACTACGTTCAGAGGAAAATGATACTACCAGTGGCACTTGCCTCTTTGTCGATGATACCAAAATCTGCAATAAGGTAGACACCCCTGATGGTGTGGATAATATGAGGAAGGACTTAGCGAAGCTACAGGAATGGTCTTGAATTTGGCAGCTTAGATTTAATGTTAAAAAATTCAGGGTCATACACTTGGGCTGCAAAGATCTGAGGGAACAGTACAATTTAGGGGGTGAAGAACCTTTGAGCACAAAAGAGGAGGGGGACTTGGGTGTGATCGCATGTGATAATCTTAAGGTGGCCAAACAGGTAACATAGTAACATAGTAGATGACGGCAGAAAAAGACCTGCATGGTCCATCTAGTCTGCCCAAGATAAACTCATATGTGTATACCTTATCTTGAATTTGTACCTGTCTTTTTCAGGGCACAGACCGTATACATAGTAACATAGTAGATGATGGCAGAGAAAGACCTGCACGGTCCATCCAGTCTGCCCAACAAGATAACTCATATTTGCTGCTTTTTGTGTATACCCTACTTTGATTTGTACCTATGCTGTTCAGGGCACAGACCGTATAAGTCTGCCCCGCACTATCCCCGCCTCCCAACCACCAGCCCCACCTCCCAACCACCGGCTCTGGCACAGGCACAGACCGTATAAGTCTGCCCAGGTAGAAAAGGTGTTGGCGAAAGCTAGAAGAATGCTTGGGTGCACACGGAGAGGAATGGCCAGTAGGAAAAAGGAGGTGATGATGCCCCTGTATAAGACCCTGGTGAAACCTCATTTAGAATATTGTATACAATTCTGGCGACTCCACCTTCAAAAGTGGCCTAGTGGTTAGGGTGGTGCACTTTGGTCCTCAGGAACTGAGTTCGATTCCCACTTCAGGCACAGGCAGCTCCTTGTGACTCTGGGCAAGTCACTTAACCCTCCTTTGCCCCATGTAAGCCGCATTGAGCCTGCCATGAGTGGGAAAGCGCGGGGTACAAATGTAAAAAAATATATATATAAACAGCATGGAGTCAGTCCAGAGGATGGCTACTAAAATGGTCAGTGGTCTTTGTCATAAAGCGTGTGGAGACAGACAAAGAGCTCAATATGTATACTCAGGAAGAAAGGTGGAAGAGGGGAGATATGAAAGACATTTAAATACCTATGAGCATAAATGCACAAGAGGCGACTCTCTGAAATGAAGGGGCATAGGATGAAGGTGAAAGGGGACAGACTCACAAGTAACCCGAGGAAATATGTCTTCATGGAAACAGTGGGGGAATTCAGGGAACAGCCTCCCGGTGGAGATGAAAACAGTATCTGAATTCAAGAGAGCATGGGACAAGTACATAGGATCTGTAAGGGAGTGATAATGAGAGTAGATGGCATGGATGGGCAGACTGGATAGGCCATATGGTCTTTATCTGCCTACATTTTTCTATGTTTCTATTCTTATTTGTGTTTGTCTTCTGTGCTCCTACTTCATTTGTTACATTTGTACCCCACATTTTCCCACCTATTTGCAGGCTCAATGTGGCTTACATAGTACCGTAGAGGCGTTTGCCAATTCGGTTGATAGCAGATACAAAGTTATATTGTGGTCAGATGAGGTAGGTGTGGTTCATGCGTCATGGGGTCGAAGGAAGTGAAGATTATAAATTGTCCAGTACGATCATTAGTTATGCTGTGTTTCTGGGTGCTGGGATTTATGTTGGATAGGTGAGATAGAGTTGAGATGCTCTGCTCTACCGTTGCCACATGTATGAAGTGCAGTATAGATACATATAAAATACAGATCTTGCTCCATGGAGCTTAGAATCTAGTCTAGACATATAGATAAGAAAATTATGCTACTCCTGCCTTCATCAGTGAACACAGAACAGAAATATTTGTTAAGCAATTTTGCCTTATCATTATCAGCTTCTATGTATGAGTGGAGGAGTGGCCTAGTGGCTAGTGCAGTGGACTTTGATCCTGGGGAACAGTGAGATTCCCACTGCAGCTCCTTGTGACTCTGGGCAAGTCACTTAACCCTCCATTGCCCCTGGTACAAAATAAGTACCTGAATATATGTAAACCTCTTTGAATGTAGTTGCAAAAACCTCAGAAAGGCAGTATATCAAGTCCCATTTCCCTTTCCTCTTCACCTTTGTCTATTTTTTCTCCCATTTCCATCTTAGATGTGCAGTTGATGAGAAAGATTTTTATTTTTTAGTTCCAATGTATTAGATATGCAATTGCAAATTCTCCTGAAGGACTTATTGTTTGTAATCCGCTTAGAATCTCTTTTGAACTTAGCGGAATATAAGAAGCACACAGCATAGCATCTATGCTTTCCTGACTACTTTATCAGCTTCTCTTAGCTTTTCCAGATACTGGTACCTTTATTCCTCTTTCTGTGATCTCTTGTAATTTATAAAGGCTAACCTCTTTTTCCTTCCCTTTTCAACTACTACTTTTGTGAACCAAAGCAGCCTTCTTTTCCTCTTACTTGCAAAAAGGTTTGTTGGTCTTAAAATACCTCATTTCAGTTTTGCCCACTGATTTCCTACTTGTTCCAGAAGTGGCTCTGTAGAAGTCTCTGGCGAGACCTAATTTAAAGTACTGTATAAAAATTTGGGAAGAGTAGCCTAAAGGTCTGTGCAGTGGCCTGAGAACCAGGGGAACTGGGTCAATTCCCGTTGCAACTCCTTGTGACTCTGGGCAACTCATTTAACCCGCCACTGCCCCAGGTACAAAATAAGCACCTGCAAAGTGCAAAACGCTTTGATTGTAACCACGGAAAGGTAGTATATCAAATACTACTACTACTTAACATTTCTAGAGCGCTACTAGGGTTACACAGCGCTGTACAAATTAACGAATAAGGACGGTCCCTGCTCAGAAGAGCTTACAATCTAAAAGACGAAATGTCAAGTTGGGGTAGATGAGATTTCCTGAGAAGAGATGAAGTGATTAGGTGCCGAAGGCGACATCCAATGTCACTCTTCAACGCTGTCCACATTTTGTAAATTGTGCAAGGCCCACCCTTAAGTGTGGTATAAACTGGGTCCAGAACCTGATGACTGGACAGCCAGAGCACAGGAGAAGACGACAGATTCCAGGAACACAGACAGGAAGCTATGAACTAACCCCATAACATATATCCCAGGCCTTTAATGTTTCTATTTGGTCTCTTCATTGGAGGGTGGAACTGTTTTTACAGATAGATCAGATGAGGGACCATCGGATCCTGTGTCCAGTTCGAAGTAGCTTGATGTGAAATGATATATTTCTCTTAACTGTGCCGCTGCTGAACAGGTTCCCCCCTCTATGCTTGTTTTTCATTCTGAATCCACAAACGAGGAAATGAAAGAAAATTTCCCCTGGGAGCACTTGAAACACAGCAACACACAGGGCAGCACTCAGCCCACAATCAACATCCATCAGCTCACTCCATGGGCCGGGCAATTCCACAGAGCCACACTCATCTGGCTCAGGCCACTGCAATCAGCTTTCAGAAGTTGCTATCCCTGGGAAACCACTCCAGTCCAGATTCTGTCATCCTCTCCCAGCAGCCACCTGCAGCATTTGGTATAGCGGAACACAATAAAGGCCCCAGTGCCTCTGTAGGTTTCTGGAATTCAGTCTGTACGCTTGTTCACTATAAAATGCTATCTTTTTTCCTTTTACTTTTTCACACATTTCATCCCTCTTCCCTAGCTTTACCTCGGAGTTCTGTTCCTGCATAGTGCCTAGTATCTAACCCTCAGTCGCTGACAATTCCATTAGAAATTAAGGGGGTTGCTGTTGACTAGAAAATTTAACAGGATAAAATAAAAACATTTAACTCCCGCCTATCCTGCTAAAAAGGGGAAGACTCCACGCTTGTCCTGCCTTTTTAATTCTCATCCAGTGCATCCTGGTAATTATAACCTTTTCCTATGTAAAGGACCTTGCGCGATTTCCAGATGGCAGATAAATTTAATGTGGACAAGTACATGATGCTAGAAGACACCGCCCAGGACAGGCTTTTAGGAGTGACTGTGGACAATGCGTTGAAATCCTCTGCAGTCAAAATACCAGGAATTATTAGGAAAGGAATCGAGAACAAAACAGATGATACAAATTCTCTGTATCATTCCATGGTGCAAGATATAGCGGAATTAGAAAAGGTACAGAGAAGGGGAACCAAATGATAAAGAGGCTAGAACAATTTCCTAATTAGGAAAGACTAGAGATCAGGGCTTTTCAGCTTGATGAACAGACATCTGAGGGGACAGAGGTCTATAAAATAATGAGTACACCAGAACAGGAAAACGTGAATCAATTATTTACTCCTTCAAAAGTACAGACTAGGAGATTCTCCATGAAGTTACTTAGTAGTACATACAAAACAATTAAGCTCTGGAATTCGCTGTTGGTGGATATGGTAAAAGCATTTAGCATAGCTGGGTTTAAAAAAAGTTTTGGACAAGTTCCTGGAGGAAAAAATCCAAACTGTTGCAACCATTGGATGTTTCTGCCCTTCTTGAAATGTCGGATTCAGAACAGATAACACCAACTACTATGTTGGCCACAGTAGCGTTACCTTCGGACAAGATCTGGATTTTAAAGAAGTTTTTTCAGAATAAAGAAAAAACCTTTCGTGGTTTGCAAACTCGTGTTTTTCCAGATCTAGCGAGGGAAACGCAAAGGCGACGACAAAAGTTTTTACAGATGAGACAGGAGACACTTCAACTTGGCACAACTTTTTACCTTAAATATCCTTGTAAATGTTTAATCTCCTGTCAAGCCGTGAAATATGTTTATTTTGATCCTGACCAATTGTCATCTTTTTTAACATCTAAGAGAGCTCCTAAGTTAAGTAAAGTCGAATAGAAACTCGTCTGTATCTCAAAATTTGATTTATAAAGTTTATTACCTGTTTTCTCCTATTTAGGAATCTTGGACTCCTGTTGTGGACTTTAAATGAAGCTATAATATTTAATTTGTGTTATGAATAATATCTTTAGATTTAATTGTAATAGTGAATTTTTCTTTACAAGTTTATACTTGTTTACTATGTATAAAAACGATAAATAAATAAATAAAAATCCAAACTGTTATTAACCTGATAGACTTGAGGAAAGTCACTGCTTATGCCTGGGCATAAACACTATGGAATCTATTTTTTGAGGATCTTGCCATGTACTTGTGAAGCTGGAATGGCCACAGAATACTAGGCTTGATTGACCTTTGATCTGACCCAGTATGTAAAATCTCAGCTCTATACTGAGTTGGGATCTCTTCTGATGTATTGCCAGAGATTTGGTCCGAATTTCAGGTAGTGAGTGAAGAAGATATTGTGGCAACAATACAGAGTCTCCCTCCAACCTGAGCTCATTATGATCCTTGTTCGTCAGTGTAGTTTTGCTCACTAACAAATTTGGATGCATTGCCTTTAATGAAAATAGCGAATACATCTATGTTGGAAAGACATTTATCTGATTTTTTTTTAACCTAGTGACTGTAAAATCTTTGTTGAAAAAATATTCAGTTGCTGCAACTATACCTAGTAATTATAGACCAATTTTCAGTCTTACTGTTCTTGGCAAAAGTGATTGAAAAGGAGGTTTTAAAACAATTGTTAGAGTGGAGGAGTAGCCTAGTGGTTAGTGCAGTGGACTTTGATCAGTGGTGTGCTGGAGCCGGCTCGCACCGGCTCACCAGAACCGTTTGTTATTTTTTAAAGAATTTTGGGAGCCGGTTGTTAAACTTAACAACCGGCTCCCAAAATTTGGGCTGGGGTGGCTCAGGTCCCTTCCTGGCAGCGTCAGCTCTAGCTGTCCTGTGGCTGGACGTCTCACTCCAAGTCCGACCCTCGCAGCAAAACAAAAGAGAGCATGAAACCATGTGCGGGGTCGTAGCCCTGCGTGTGCTGCTGCTGGCTCCCTTCCTCCTCCCTCTCCAAAACAGGAAGTTACATCCTGAGGAGAGGGAGGAGGAAGGAAGCTGGCAGCAGCGTGTGCAGGGCTACGGCCCCGCGCACGGTTTCATACTGTTTTTTTTGTTTCGCCTGCCACAAGCACGAGGATCGCAGCTCAAGGTTCTTGCTTCAGCCCACCGATGTACCGGCCCGGGACAAGAAAGGAAGCCGACAACAGTGAATGCGGGGCTGCAGCTGAAAGAAGACATATTAAGTCAAGATTCCTCAGAGGTTTGTGTCTTTTAGAATGTATGCTGATAAATGGCCACCATGGGCCACATATGGTGGACATGTAGAAAGGTGGGAGCATTTTGGAGAGCTATCCAGGGGAGGATGCAACAGTGGGTAGGAGTTGATATACCATGGGACCCTGCAGTGTATTTATTTCACAAAAATATTTTGGGACTCAAAGTAGAGGGCAAGATCCTAGCGAAACATTGTTTATGTGCAGGCAGACTGACCATTGCACAAGCTTGGAAACAACGAAACTGTCCTTCAATAATTAGGTGGAAAAATTTGCTTGGAAATATCGCAGAAAAAGAGAGACTATTAGCAAAGGACCGCAAGCAAATGGCAAAATGGGGAAGAATATGGGCTCCTTTGGGTTTGGGATCATAGATGGGGTTGTTGTGACTATGTGACTGCTGATTATAGGTGATATTGTCATTTGCTGGGTTTTGTACTGGGTAAGAAGGGTGGGCTATTTTCTATAATTAGGTTTGGTTTGATATTTTGCTTTAGGTTAGGGATATTATGGGGGGGAAATGGGAATAAAAAGTGAAGTCCAGACATATGCTGTCATTAGAAGTGAACCTTGTAAGTTGATTACTGTTCGGTGTGAAATATAGAGAATGATATTTTCTTAATGATACAGTTGTAATTTTCAATTGTTGTACAGGGCTCTTTCATTTTTACAATAAAGACTTCTTGTTAATTAAAAAAAAGAATGTATGCTGATGACATCCTTTTCCTGTTGAGAAGGACATGCAGGATTTAAGTTTAAAACTAGCATTTTATTTTGATAAAATTATAGAATGGATGGGTCGGCAGAAATTATCTCTACATTTGGCAAAGACTGAAATTATGTATGTTGGTACATCATTAAATCCTGCATTACCTACAGTTCTGAAATATGAAGGGGCGAAGTTCATAGTAAAATCTTGTCTTCAAAAATCCAGGGATTATGTAAAACTCGAATCTCACAATGCAGAAACAAGTTGATCATGTGATTTCTACATCCTTTTTCCAGCTCCATGTTTTGAGTAAGTTGAAAGGGATGGTTGGTGTCTGCTTTGGATTTTCAGACGATCTGCAGAGCCTGGTATTAACAAGAATTAATTACTGTAATTGGCTGTATTTAGGGATGTCAGCTGCAGGTCGTCCAGAATGCAGCAGCAGCACATTTGATCCTGGGAGTCCAAAGATCTGCTCTCATCACTCCAATTCTGAAAGAACTCCACTGGTTACCAGTGAAAAATAGAGTAATATTTGATGTGTTACCTTTGATTTGTCAGCAGATCTATGCTGTGTACAGATCGTGCAAAATTCAGCAGTTAAACTCATTACTAATTCCTGCAAATTTGATGATGTAACCCCTCTCTGTCAGGAACATTGGTTGCCTATAGTTCACAGGATAACATATAAAATACTTGTCCTCACCCAAAAAATCCACTACTCAGAACAACCATTATACCTCTCACGTTTTCCTGATCCCCTATACCCCCCTGGTCATCACAACAAAATTGTTTAAAGATTTCCTTATTCCACATTATTGCTTTTGATACAATTTGGGCTCGAATATTTAGTGTAATAGCACTGACTATGTGGAATTCTTTGCCACCAGTCTCCTTTCCTGGATTTAAATCTGAACTGAAAACCCGTTTCGTGATGCATTTTGTATTTAACAACAGCCCATATAAATATTGCTCACATCCCACCCCCTCCCCAACTTTGCTCCTCCTATTGAGCGGGTGGCAGGTTAGTACCAATGTGATTTTACAATTTTTTTCTCTGTCTGTCTCTCTCTGATCAATTTTGTAGCTCCTTTCTAAGCTCCTGAAGCGGTGCAAAGAAAAGCTACGAGAATGGTATAGGATTTGCGTTACAAGACGTATGAGAAGAGACTTGATGACCTGAACATGTATACTCTGAAGGAAAGGAGAAACAGGGGTGATATGATACAGACGTTCAAATATCTGAAAGGTATTAATCCGCAAGCGAACCTTTTCCGGAGATGGGAGGGTGGTAGAACGAGAGGACATGATATGAGAGTGGAGTGAAGGGGCAGACTCAAGAAAAATGTCAGGAAGTATTTTTTCATGGAGAGAGTGGTGGATGCTTGGAATGCCCTCCCACGGGAGGTGGTGGAGAGGAAAACGGTAACGGAATTCAAACATGCGTGGGATAAACATAAAGGAATCCTGTTCCGAGGGAATGGATCCCCAGAAGCTTAGCTGAGATTGGGTGGCAGAGCCGGTGGTGGGAGGGGGGGCTGGTTGGCAGACGGGGATAGTGCTGGGCAGACTTATACGGTCTGTGCCAGAGCCGGTGGTTGGGAGGCGGGGATAGTGCTGGGCAGACTTCTACAGTCTGTGCCCTGAAAATGACAGATACAAATCAAGGTAAGGTATACACAAAAAGTAGCACATATGAGTTTATCTTGTTGGGCAGACTGGATGGACCGTGCAGGTCTTTTTCTGCCGTCATCTACTATGTTATAGAATAATTGACTTACTGCAAACTGCTCAGTTCATTTATGGCCGTCTATCAAGAGTAATACAAACTTGAAACTTTTGAAATATTTTGACTACAAGCAAAAACGCCTGTTTCGGAACAAATGAAACGGGCCCTAGGAAGGCTGTCGTCTAAGCGTTTTCTCGTCTCTCTCCCCTGCCCTCCCCTCCATGCCCAAATTCTCCCCTGCCTGTCCAGCGATTCTCCCCTGCCCTCCCATCTCATCCATGTCTAGCGATCCTCCCCTCCATACCTAAGGTCACAGCAGTGGCAGGCTCGGTTCGCGTCGCCTCCCGCCCTCCTCTGAAGTTACTTGTCTTTCCACGAGGGCAGGACACTGAGAGGGAAGGGAACGCTGGAGGTGAGCTCATTAGCATACGGTTACGAACCCAGGCAGCTAGCCATCCAGGGACGCAGATTGACCAATTATTATATAGAGAGATGTATCAACCAAGGCGAGCTTTATGTTCTGAAATGGCAAAACAATTGTATTCCAGCTTGCACAACATATCGTTATGTGGAACAAGCTTCCAGGACATTTGAGACTTTGTGCGAGTAGATAACAGTTTAAGAAATACTTGAAAACTCACTGTTTTCTGAAAGCTTTCTTGGAGGGATAACTTCAGATCGGACTTTATTCTGAGAGATGAACTCTATTTAGTTTTGAGAATTGTTGGAAGGGCGATTGATATGGTGTATTTTGGTCTATGATTTTAAATTATGTATGTTTGATTGTAACCTGCTTTGGTTTAAAGCGGGATATACATTTTGAAAAATAAATAAAAAGAAATATTTCCCTGTACCACCGCAGAAGAAAAGAAGATTAGAGTGAAGTCTGTGCAGAGGCTCAGCTGGATGCGGAGTACCTGCAGCAAGGTGTGAAGTCAGAGGGAAAATGAATCTTAAAACATTTTCTCCTGCCAAAGGGAATATTCGAACTGATCATTTTTCAGTCTTAGCAAAAAAGAAGCAGGAAGAGAAAGGGGAAGGGGGAGCTTGAATGCTGCAGTACCAGGGTAAAATCCCCAGACTAAAATATTTCCTTCCAATTAGCTTGCACATTGGGGGAGGAGGGAGGTCAGACCCAGACCTTGCAATTGGTACATGTATAGCTGTGGATTTCTCCAGTCCACATTTTGAAAGTAAAAAAACTGTTTATATGATATTGGTCTCACCAGAAAATGAAACAAAAGCACACACACACTGCTGTGCATGCACTCATTCAATCAGTGCCCCCTCCCCCATCAAAAACGTTTCTCAGGCACATTTAGTGCAGGAAACTTTCTGCCAGGTCCAGAGCAGTATAGTATTGGAAGGGTTGGTGGAGAGGTGTCTGGTGGAATCCCCTTCTCTCCTTCCAACTCAACTACCCTGCTTCACTGGCCTCCATCCAAAATACTTGGTGGTCTAATGGTCCCCCTTCCCAACCCAATCCGTTTTGAGCACTGGTCCTCCCTTCCCCTCATATTTAAATATATGTCCTGGTGGTCCAGTGGCCCCCCCCTAGCTCCCTCCCTCCAGTCACAAAGTGACCCCCTGGCTAGCCCAGGCCCCGCCTGGCCTCCCCAGTCACTGGCCTGGTGGTCTAGTTGAAGCCCATCCCATCCCCCAGACTACTACTACTACTACTTAACATTTCTAGAGCGCTACTAGGGTTACGCATCGCTGTACAATTTAACAAAGAGAGACAGTCCCTGCTCAAAGAGCTTACAATCTAATAGACAAGTGAACGGTCGGTCCGATAGGGGCAGTCAAATTGGGGCAAATATAGGGCAGACCCCTATACCTTAGGAGGCAGGAGTGATGCCTACTCGCTTCTGCTTCTCTAGGCATCATTTTCAAAATGGTGTTGCCTCGCCCTTTGCAATGCATTCTGGGATGCACTGGGCAGGCCTGACTACCATATAAGGAAGAAACTACCTTATATGGTAGACAGGCCCCATCTGGTGCATTCCAGGATGCATCACGCAGGGGCAGGGCGGCATCATTTTGAAGATGGCGCAAGTAGGCATCACTCCTGCCTCCTACAAGGTACAGGGGTCTAGGCTTCTACCAGACTAAAGTGACTGAGGGGGTCTAGCAAGGGTTCCACCGAGCTGGGCCTGGCTCGGCTGGTGGGGGGGGGGAGGTAGCGGAAGGAAGAGTTGGTAAGGATCTTGCTACAGCATGCATTTTTTAATGTCAACTTTCCTGTCAGTGCTTGAGCTAATAACTGTTCAGGCATTGACAGGAAAGTTGACCTATTTTATGTTGAGCCGTTTCCAGTGCTCCACCCCCACCACCTTCCCATTAGCTGGATCCTATTCACAGTCTCTGTGTCTTGAACGGCGACGTTCCATTGCTTTATCCCCACACTCTTCCAATTGGCTGGATCTTGATTGCTGCAGTTGTTCTGGTCTTGTCACGTTTAAGCGAAACTGATGTCTCAGCCATCGTGCTGTGGCTTTCTTCAGGGTACGCCTGTGAGGTCTACAGTTTGTGGGTTCTCAAACCCGACTGGCTGGGGTTTGAGGTGATTTCGGTGGGAAATTGAAGCTGGACCCTGTGACTAGGGGCTCCCTTCCCAGTATTTTCATCTTCCTCATCTTCAGAGCCTCTGCTGTAAGTGACACTGGAAGTAGGGCTCTGTCCTGGAGGGAGGAGGTAGGGGTGTTGGATATTGGGGAGGACTGCAGAACAGCAGATAGACATTTTAAACTCTGAAATCTCTAGGCATGTCAGCCATTCTCATACTTTCTGAACATTGATGCAAAAAATCTGAATCCTGAAAAAAAAAAAAAAAAACCCTGTACAGTTGGTGATCTTAGCCTCTTGAGTCCTGAGCACTTTTGACAGGGCCCCTTCCCTAAACATTTGTACCCTAGGCATGTGCCTAGTTTGCCAATTCCTTAATCCAGCCCTGCTCATGGGGACAAGTATTAGCTGGCTTTACATGGGTACGTTTTAGGATTATGTTTGTTTTAAATTCTAAACCGCTTAGGTTTAAACAGGTACACATGTTTTAAGTAAATAAATAAGTATAGAAACCAGTCTGAAAACTGTGTGATTCTGGTCAGCAGGTTTCACAGAAGAATAGAAAATGAAATACAGATGTGAATGATTAAAAGGCAGCCCTCAGGACAAGGAATTACTTTGAATCCCTGAGACTAGAGAACAGGGGGAGGCAGTTTGAAAGGGGCAATTCCCCAACTGCCGTTTCACTGTATCAAACTTTTCTATGCTGCAGAAGCTGGAACTGATTATTTTCTCCCCAGACAGACAGACAGACATTATTGACTCCTTATGCATAATTCTTTCCAACACTTTGGGCTGGGAAGAATAAAAAACCTGTGTGTCATGTCACCCTCTGTTACCATTTGGAAACTGAGACCGGCCTCAAGTTTCGCTCATGAAAGCTGTAAACTGTGAAAACAGGCCGGACCTCTTATGACACAGGGTGGGCCAATGGGAAAGTGAATGCACTGTCATTTGTTTCTGAGTGCGTTGCAGCGAGCGAGCCATTCACATTAAGCATACAAGACCGGTCCATGGCCTGGAGCATCTGTTAATGCACCGTGGCTATAAACAAAAATCAGCTGCTGCGGAATGAAAATCGAGGCCCCGATACTGTCAGTTTAATGAAAATTGTAGCCAAGAGGCTTTGGAAATGGAAGACATACCTACAAGCAGAGATAACTATAATTATCTTTCCAAGAGGCTCAACTCCCTTGTTAGCAACTCTGGGAGGGTCCCTCTAGGTCACATATGACCTTTAGACATAGACTTAAAACTTCCTCAGCAGGTAACAAGTAAACACAGTGGGAAAAGCAAGGCCAGCCTGTCTGGCAATTATTTTTTGACACCAGTCTCTTCCTGATGCCATAAATTAGACGTGAAATCCAATTCCCAACCTGTAGCCCCCCCCCCCCCCTCCCCCAGGTTGGTGGCTGGCGTGCTTGGTGCTTGTAGGCTCCTGAAGATAATGAAGCAGGAGAGATGTCAGCGGGGCTCCCTGCTCCTCATTACAAACTCATTCAAGCTCCCGCCTTTCTACGTGGGGCGCGTACAGTCAATCGTCTGTAAACTGCATTCTTTATTATCCACCTTAACACGGCCAACTTAAAACGTCCACAGAACTTGCTGAAGTGGACGCACTAAAACCGTCACCGAGAGCAGAAAATGTGGGCTAACAGGGGCTGATTGGTCCAGCCAGTCTGCCCATCTTTCCAGTCTTGCTTCGTCCGTGCACTTCTCCCTGACCCTTTCCTCCCTGTGTCACTCAGAAGCCGATACTCAGAACTACTACTACTACTAATCATCATTTCTAAAGCGCTACTAGATGTACGCAGCGCTGTACACTTGAACATGAAGAGACAGTCCCTGCTCGACAGAGCTTAAAATCTAATCAAGACAGACAAACAGGACAAATAAGGGATAAGGACAAAGAGTAGCAAGATTCCGGAATCTCAAACACTACTACTACTACTACTTATCATTTCTAAAGCGCTATTAGACGTACACAGCGCTGTACACTTGAACATGAAGAGACAGTCCCTGCTCGACAGAGCTTACAATCTAATTAGGACAGACAAACAGGACAAACAAGAGATAAGGGAATATTAAAGTGAGGATGATAAAATAAGGGTTCTGAACAAGTGAATAAAAGTTAGGAGTTAAAAGCAGCATCAAAAACGTGGGATTTTAGCTCTGGAGCTATAGGGAACAGCACTGGAAAATACAGCGGAACCAGCATACCCAATAACTTCCCAATGCTCAACATTAACAGCATGCAAATTATATGCTTGCTGTGCAAGGGGGAGAAATGTGTGCATGTCCATTCAAACCCGTTATGTTAGGCATACATCAGCACCATTCTTCTGCTCCTTACATATAAGCTTTTGAATTTCTTTTTCCACTTGAAAAGGTTATATTTAAGCACAGAAAACAAGCGCCAATGTGTGCTTCCACTTTCACTTTTGCTCGGACTCGCACACATTTGTTCCTCACCACCGGCGCTCAGAAGCTTGCTCGGGCTTCCTTCCTCTTTCAAATAAAATCAAACCCAGCAGATTTTAAAAGGAAATTCATGAGAAATCCTCTCTTCTAACCCCTCAACGTGACCTCAGAGCTGGCGGTAGGGCAGCATTTTTTTTGTGCACGGTTTCTCCGAGCTAATGACCTCATTTACATGCATTTTGCACTAAATCTTCGGCACACAAGTTCTTTCCTGCACTAGAGCCTTCTGTGCCCATAAATGCCAGCACTAGTCCGGTGCTAATCACCTCTAGTGCCGAACTTAGGTTTTGGCGGCCATTTTTTCATAAGGAAGAATGAAGCTAGTTTGAGAGATAGAACCTCCGCCCTGATGAAGTTTCGAAACCTGGCCAAGTCGGTTGAGGTTCCTGATCTACATGTCACTTCTGCCAGTTAAGTGATTTAATATATTTTGAAACGCTGAAATCAGCTCTATTTGAATTTTTCCAAGAAGAGGATTTGAAAAATAATCTATTTGAAATTGTTGCTGCACTGATAATGTATCACTTAAAACATACTCATCATTTAAAAAAAGATTACACGGGATCAATGACGATTTGCACTTGACTGCCTGAAAATTGTTCACTAAGCAGTACAGCTGCACGAATTCTGAAGATCCTTCAAACAATAATATACTATAGCTGTATAGAAGTGAATTTGTGCTTGGGAAGGTTTATTTAGCATTGACATTAGGTTTTGAGCATCTACCCATTAAGTCCCTTTGTGTCTATCCCAGGCACTCTTGGATTCTGCCACTGGTATGCCTTTTAACACGGTCACTGCAAGTCTATTCTGTACCCATCACCCTGTCGTATTCCTTCTGCACCTCCCTCCCTTTAGCTTCATTGTACAAAAAGTGCTACCTCCTCCTCCTCCCTTATCGAAGCCAGCTTAATATTTGAATCGTTTCAGTGTTTTCTCTAGACTGCATGATTTTAGGTCCTCTAATCAACTATAACATGAGCCAACTGGGCTTTTTTCTTCCATAGATAATTGGGGGAAATGTTTTTAGTGAATCAAGCCCTTTATACACATTCATGACATCTCACACGCACGGTAACACAAATGGTGGCAGATAAAGACCAATTGACCCATCCAGTCTGCCAAGTTGAGAGTCTTCCTCTGTCTTCCACAGCATATACATAACACACTATGATGGGTGTGATAGAAGGCAGATGTATTGGATACACAGTGTATGCCTTCCATCTCTCCATTCTTGTTCCCAACGCAAGGCAAGACATCTGTCATCCTAAAGTAAATAGTATTCCTGCAAAGAAGCAGGGCAGGCTTTACAGCAGAAGAGCCACATGTAGCACTGTGCTGTCCTGTTTACCCCACACTCAGGACCTCACCCCTCTCCACTGTATGCACAGCAGGGAGTGAAACACTCATTAAAATCTTTGTTTTCTCTGCATCCTTTCTGCCTCCGTGTACACAGGAGTTTAGAGCGTCTGACTGAGTAACAGATGGCAACGGGGAGGGAAGGGGGAGGGCGCTGGAAGGAAGTGAGCTGAGGAGAGGCAGCACCACTTGGGTAGCTCGCTGCCTGCTACGACAGCTTGCATATGGATAAACAACAAGATAATTAAAAAAAAAAAAAAAACAACAGAAAACTAAAACCAAGGCACTCTCTTTACTCCTTGCTGCCATTCCATCAGCCATGCAGTAGGTATCCTTCTCTTGTCACCGTTGCCCAGAGCTGGCTCAACCACTAGGCATGACCTGCCGGTCACCTAGGGAAGTAGCTTCTTGGATGGTAGAAAAGAGTAGCAAAATGATAGATCCTGACAACCACATAAGCTCAAACACCGATCAAGCACATAATTTAACCTGCATTTCTAAAGGATTTCTGTTGATGATCAAGGTTGTTGAGGAGAATTATCAAAACCCGACGAAGGGAGGAGGGGGCTGCAGGCTAGAGGCTTGAAAGGTAATTGAGGGGGGGGGGGGGGAACCGACTACTCTTGAACTGGCTCTGCCTTTGCCCAATTATAGAGCAGAGACTTGCAGGATCTACTCACAGATATCTAAAACTCGTGTAGGCTGCTTTCATGTTTCCATGTACTGCACAGCCACAGACCTGCAAACTAAGTGTCAATGGATAACTGTCATCACATACTCTGTACTTATAGATGGTGTCTGGCAATGGGTTGTCTTTTTTTTTCTGCAATCCCAACTATCACCTTGTCTATACCTGTAGTACTCTCAGGAATTCAAATTCCACAGGTGCGACCGCACCTCGAATATTGTGTTCAATTCTGGTCGCCGCATCTCAAAAAAAGATATAGTGGAATTAGAAAAGGTGCAGAGAAGGACGACGAAAATGATAAAGGGGAAGGGACGACTTCCCTATGAGGAAAGGCTAAAGCGACTAGGGCTCTTCAGCTTGGAGAAAAGGCGGCTGAGAGATCTATAAAATAATGAGTGGAGTGGAACGGGTAGATGTGAAACGTCTGTTTACGCTTTCCAAAAATACTAGGACTAGGGGGCATGCGATGAAGCTACAATGTAGTAAATTTAAAACGAATCGGAGAAAAGATTTCTTCATGCAACGTGTAATTAAACTCTGGAATTCATTGCCGTATCTCAAAAAAGATATAGTAGAATTGGAAAAGGTACAGCGAAGGGCGACGAAAATGATAGTGGGGATGGGACGACTTTCCTATGAAGAGAGGCTGAGAAGGCTAGGGCTTTTCAGCTTGGAGAAGAGACGGCTGAGGGGAGATATGATAGAAGTGTATAAAATAATGAGTGGAATGGATCGGGTGGATGTGAAGCGACTGTTCACGCTATCCAAAAATACTAGGACTAGAGGGCATGAGTTGAAGCTACAGTGTGGTAAATTTAAAACGAATCGGAGAAAATTTTTCTTCACCCAACGTGTAATTAGACTCTGGAATTCATTACCGGAGAACGTGGTACGGGCGGTTAGCTTGACGGAGTTTAAAAAGGGGTTAGATAGATTCCTAAAGGACAAGTCCATAGACCGCTATTAAATGGACTTGGAAAAATTCCGCATTTTTAGGTATAACTTGTCTGGAATGTTTTTACGTTTGGGGAGCGTGCCAGGTGCCCTTGACCTGGATTGGCCACTGTCGGTGACAGGATGCTGGGCTAGATGGACCTTTGGTCTTTCCCAGTATGGCACTACTTATGTACTTATGTACTTATGTACTTAGAGAATGTGGTAAAGGCGGTTAGTGTAGCGCAGTTTAAAAAAGGTTTGGACGGCTTCCTAAAGGAAAAGTCCATAGACCGTTATTAAAATGGACTTGGGGAAAATCCACTGCTTATTTCTAGGATAAGCAGCATAAAATGTTTTCTACTTTTTGGGGATCTTGCCAGGTATTTGTGACCTGAATTGGCCACTGTTGGAAACAGGATGCTGGGCTTGATAGACCTTTGGTCTTTCCCAGTATGGCAATACTTATGTACTTATGAAACAATACATATCCTAGGAGTCTTACTTGACTCAGAACTCTCATTTTGCCCACAAATTTCCAAAGTAGTTCGTAACTGCTTCTATAAACTTCGCTTAATTCACTCAATACACTCATTAATCTCGCCCTCTGCACTCAATATATTAATCCATTCATTAGTTATAACACAACTTTTTCATCTACTATGTTACAACGGATCACTTGCGTGAAGGGTTCAGCAGTAAATTTACTGCTGAACCTTTCACACAAGTGATCCGTTCCACGATTCAATACAAAGACCATTTATACAATATTCGCCAGTATTTCTTATTCTGGATCATCATTAGCTGTCTACCTTAGTATTTAGACTCCTGATGCAGGCCTTTTGGCCGAAACACAACGGTTGTGTCGAGTCAAATATACTAATTAATAAAATTTGGTTTTAGCTTTACTGTGATCCAGTCTCTGGGACTCCTGGTTTTGTGCCCACTTTTCTGTTTGTTTTACAAAGTATCTGTGGGTCTTTTAGTTCTCCACGCTTTGTGGATTCTCTATATATTATTTAAAGGATGCACACTGGCAGCCTCTGACACATCGAATTACCTACAAAATCCTGTTGCTCATTTTTAAGACACTGACATCACATGAGCCACTTTACCTCTCCCAACTTCTTATACCCTACTGCCCTAATAGAACTCTCAGGTCCGCTCAACAAAACCAACTTATTGCCCCTAGCTACCGCATTATCAACCACGAACACACCAGAGAAGCTATATTCTCGGTACAAAGTCCTCGATTATGGAATGTCCTTCCCAGTTCGTTAAGTTTGCAATCTTCAGTGACAACGTTTAAAACCGACCTTAAAACTTCTCTCTTTACAGATGCTTATCAATAACTCATTGCTCCTTTAATGGCTGCAGCTCTGGTGTGCCAGTAGTATAGAGCTTCCTTACCTTTTCACCCCATTCTCTTTATTGTCAAAATTGTAGTTCTACCCCTCTTCCCTGGTGTATCTAGTCTTAAGTTATGTTATCTCCCCTACTACATTTTAGATTGTAAACCACCCTGAAGGTTTCCGTAGGGTGGGGTATTAAATTTAAATAAACTTGACATAAAGTTGAAAGAGATAAATACACATAGCATCTGATCATGGAACAAGACAGCTGGTAAACTCCAGCACTGAAAATATCCATTACAAATCAAAAGCTGGGGATTCAAGATGGCTGCCATGTTGAACGACGCTCCAGAGAACACTGTGGGGTCGACATTTAAAGCGATTTAACTAGCCTGTTTGGAGCTAGCCACTGAAAATAATTGGTTAGCGCCAAAATGAAAACCGGATATTTTGGGGGGCGTTTCAAGGGTGGAGTCGGCACTTGGCCTGTAAAGTGCAGATAGTCAGTACTTAACCAGCTGCATTAACTGCATAAATTAAATAGGACCATATCGAAGCCAGTTGTCTCTATGCAGTACCCATAGTTGGTTAAATGCTGAATATCACTCTTAACCAGCTATGTATTTAGCCAGCTCCGGAAACCTGAAAATTCAATGCCAGTGCCTGGAAATGGCCCGGCACTGAATTTCCAGATTTAATGCCAGCAGCGATCAGCAAAACACTGATCACTGCCGGCTGAATATCGGGCCTTGGGATTATCTTCAACTTGTTGAAATTACCTTAGAGCAAAGACCCCCCCCCCCCCCCCTCGGATCGCGGCACTGACTTCCTTCAGTAGTTCAGCACTTTATCCTGGACTTTGCTAGCAAAGTTCAGGCTGTTGCGGGCATTCCTGTGGTGGAGGGCTGATCAAGGAGTGGCCCTTCCTTGGGTAGTGACGCGTCACTGAGCCCAGTTTTTCCTAACCTACTGCTGGCTAGCCGAAGCTGCAGAAGGAATGCATGATGCTTCAGCTGGGGGGAAAGCCTTCCCGTGTGACTCCTATGAAGGAGGGAGGCAGCAACAGCGGGGCTGACCTCCAATACTGAGGTGGAGATGTAGAGGACTTAGTAATAAGGTTGCAATGGAAATGGTGACGTATGGAGCTACTGAAATCATGCCCCACATTGCTAGTCATTCCTCCCTTAGAAAGGCCTGTGGAGAAAACCCTGGATGATGGTTGGTCTGCGATACCATCCCTATATAAGGTCTGTCTATTTGCTCAATTTGCTTCTCAGACTTTTGCTAAAACTCTGGCTGTTGAATCTAAATCCTGCACAACTAATCAGAGGATTGATACATTGGAACAAGAAGTAAAACTGGTTAAGGAAGTACAAGGTACTTTGGTGTTGGATAAAACTGTTATACATAAGAAGATTGATAATATGGAAAATGCTGCGAGACATTTAAATCTTCATATTTTGAATTTTCATTTAGCTTATTTAATATCTCTCAAAGACCTGTTCTAATTTCCAGAGACTACTTTACCAGCATTAAATAATATATGTGGATAGACTTATGGACAAGTGGGCTAACCATTTTTCACATCTGAGGTGGTTGGCACAGTTGTCCATGCAGACAATGGGGATAGACTGTTCAATGACATGCCAAAATCTGCGAAATTCATTCGCTTTTAGCTCAGTCAACTTGTCCATTGGTAAATATTGATGTCTTGATGCACCAGATCCAAAAAGCTGCAAACTGGCATAATTGAGGGTTAGCCCACTTTTCCGTAAAACCATCCATATTACGTTTCAACCAGGCCTTGCCTCTGGAGTGGAGGAGTAACCTAACGGTCAGCGTAGTGGCCTGAGAACCAGGGGAACTGTGTTTGATTCTCATCGTAGCTCCTTGTGACTATGGGCAAGTCACAACCCTCCACTACTCCATAAATAAGTACCTGTATATAAAATATGTAAACTGCTGCAAATTGAAAGTGGTGGCCGAGACTGCCGTGGGAAGTTGCGGCTGCCATTTTGAGATTGGAACCAGCATGAGTAGGAGCAATCCCCATCACTCCTCCTCATGCCATTTCCAAACTCATAATGGTGCAGCTATTTTCACACTGAAGGGCCTGTCCTCTAACCCTCAAAAGGCACAGATACTTCAGGGCCTCCGCTCTCACCTCTGACCCCGCAGAGGTACAGATACTGTGGGGCTTCCCCTCTCCCTTCTGACCTTGCACAGGTACAGATACTGCGGGGGCCTCTCTCCTTACACAGGTACAGATACAGCAGGGACTCTGCTCGCTCTCACCTCTGACCCTGCACAGGTATACATAATACAGGGCTTCCATTCTCACTTCAAATCTTGCACAGGTTCTGATACTGTAGGGCCTGGGGTGTAAGAAATGAAACCTGCTCCACCATGTGCCTTGAGATAAAGAAATAGAAAGAATATAGGATACCCATAGGGCCGGCTTACTCATTAGACAAAACTAGGGAGGTACCAAGGGCAGCAAGGAGGTGCGGTAGTCAAAGCAAAACAAGAGAGATCCTGCCAAGGACACACAAAGAACCATCAGCACGTACTTTTATCTGCTGGGAAGTTGGACAGTTTCAAATAAATAAATAAATGGCTTTTGGAAATTGCCTTGGGGGTATAAGAGCTAGGAGTCTGCCAGTTAATGGAAAGGTGAGGGGTTCAAGGCTGAAGGCTCACCCAGAGTACCCGACGCCCAGACTGCTCGTTTTTGCATTATTTGGCAAATATTTTGTTGCCAGCACAGGTGCTAATTAAAGATGGGTTTAATTAGACTTGGGAGCCTAAGGTGACAAAGAATGCACTGGCACACCTGCTCCAAGAAAATGCTTTTAAACAAAGTGTCCTCGTTAATATTTCACTCTTCTTTCTACATCTTAAATAGGAGTTTTTAAGGAAGTGAACGTCAAAGTAATGAGCACAAGGCATGGGGGCGTTAGTTTTTTTTTCTTTCAATTCTTACTAAGTGGTCCAGCATCGACCAACCTGACTGGCACCCAGCTCTTCCACACCAGCTGCACACCGCTTCATTGTTCTGCAATTGCCCGTGGTAAACTCTCTGCACCTTCTCTGTTTCTCTCGTTTACTCTCTGCCAGTATCTCTAATGTTTTGTGCACAACAGGTGCAGAGTGAGAAACTCGGAGCTCTTCAGGTGACTAACACCTGGAGACCAAGATAAACATGCAGCAGAAAGTTCTATTATTAAGCACCGCAGACTCCTAAGAATATGAAATTACTACTAGTTTCACCTATGTTTGCATATACAAACTAAAATGCACCTTAAAATCCTAAACACACACACGCACCCGTAATGACAGAGATAGTAAGTACTAGAATGCAAGCGTTTGGGAAGCTTGCCAGTTGCTCTTGGCCTAGATTGGCCGCTGTCGTGGACAGGATGCTGGGCTCGATGGACCCTTGGTCTTCTCCCAGTGTGGCATTACTTATGTACTTAGATCATGGACACGAAGATTGACGCATACACCTTTTAGTTAGTCTCAAGTAGGGAATTTTTTTCAGAGCTCCACAGTACGGCATGCAAAGAGGAGTACTGAAGCCATGAGTCAGACAACCATTTTTCACAATGGAAGTCACGTCTAATGTCTGGGTGGATGCCCTCCAGGGCAGAAGTGATCATTACACCGTATGGTTCAATATAGGAGCTAAAAGTGGAGTTGTAGAGACAAAGCTCAAAGCCCTGGATTTCAAACATGCTGACTTTAGAAAGATCCTTCACTGAAGCTTGGGTAACCTCGCTCTTTTTGCTCTTCCTTGGGGACGTCGACCAGTTGTTCTTCCACCGAGGAGTCTCAGGTGAGAGAACCTTGGCAGTTGGCGAAGTGAAGGAGTCCTACGAATTGAAAATTTCTCCTCACATTTGTGACAAACGAAATGGTAAAGGTTTGGGGTCTTCGCAGGCTTTGCATCATTGGCTGAACATGGCAAAGACTGAGCTGCTTGTCTTCCCACCCAAACCCTCCTCTCCTCTTCCCCCACTCTCTGTCTCTGTTGACAACGCCCTCATCCTTCCCGTCTCGTCAGCCCGCAATCTCGGAGTCATTTTCGACTCCTCCCTCTCCTTCTCTGCCCATATCCAGCAGACAGCTAAGACCTATCGCTTCGTCCTCTATAATATTAGCAAAATCCGCCCATTCCTCTCTGAACAGACCACCCGAACCCTCGTCCACTCACTCGTTACCTCTCGTCTTGACTATTGCAACCTTCTCCTTGCTGGTCTCCCGCTTAGCCACCTATCCCCCCTTCAATCTGTCCAAAATTCCACTGCATGTCTTATCTACCACGTGAACCGATACTCTCATATCACCCCTCTCCTCAAGTCGCTTCACTGGCTCCCGATTCACTACCGTATTCAGTTCAAGCTTCTCCTAATGACCTTCAAGTGCACTCAATCTGCAGCCCCCCATTACCTCTCTACCCTCCTCTCCCCCTATGTCCCCACCCGTAACCTCCGCTCTCAGGACAAATCACTCCTATCTTTACCCTTCTCCACCACCGCTAACTCCAGACTCCGTCCCTTCTGCCTCGCAGCACCTTATGCCTGGAACAGACTCCCCGAGCCCATACGCCATGCGCCCTCCCTGCCCATCTTTAAGTCCTTACTTAAAACCCATCTCTTCTCCCTTGCTTTTGGCGCCTAACCACCTTCCCCATTCATGATACACTGACTACACTGACTACATAGTTGTTACCTTTAGATTGTAAGCTCTCTTGAGCAGGGACTGTCCTTCCCCTTGTTTTAACTTGTACAGCGCTGCGTCACCCTAGTAGCGCTATAGAAATGCCTAAGTAGTAGTAGTAGTAGTAGTATTGGCCACTCTTGACGGCCAGCACCACCTTTGCTTCCAAAAGCTGTGTCATGCTGTCACTCTCACCAGAACTTTCAGTACACACTCCCTGATCTCTCAGAGCTGCAATCACACTAACCCTTCCCCTCTCTGCCACTTGATTCTCTTCACTGGCACGGTCCTTATCCAAAATTCAGAGGGGACCACCTCAGGGCATAATAACCTCAAGCTGTCCTCGGCAGCTCTCCCTCGCTCTCTTAGCAGGTGTCACCAAACTTTGGTGCGAACCCCTCCTTCTGGATGCACTCTTTCCCCGCCCTGGCTTCACCACCACCTTTCTGTTGGCAGGAACTGGTGCCACCTTAGATGGGGCCCCCATCTCACCCACTCGAGCCCCTAAGGGTACTCTCCCAGGCTCAGGTACGACCAGCAGTCAATCTCCTCTCCCAGTCAATCTTTCTCGCAGATAGCAATCTTAACCCAGGCAGGGTACCAATTTAGAATCCACTGTGAACTAGAATTCGCAGTCCATTTATTAAAATAAATGTTATTCTTCTCATCAAAGTTCATTCTGCGGGTGAGAATTAACCCTTTCCCCCACGAAGGGTGCCATTTACGTAGCCTTGGCCCAGAGGTACTACGATTCTGGACCTCTCTTCTAGTCCCCACCAAGGATGACAGGGGCCGGGCATAACACATCGTTTCAGTTCAGAGCACAAGCTGGGGTTCTCACCCAGGGTTTCCTCTTCTTAATGACAAAAATAAATCCATTCCACATTGGCTAATTGCTGAAACCGAACCTACTGCCAATAAAGTGTCAACTCTCTTGAAACAATTCACCTAACAGGACAGCTTATATACATTATTTAAAGTCTTAAATCTTCAGCACTGGGATTAGATATTAAGTTTACTTCAACTCTTGAGTTCTCTTTGTTTCATAGGATTTTTTCCTCTGTTCCCTCCCACAGACTCCCCCCCCCCCCCCCCCCAGTGTCTGAGTAATTTTAGGTAGAACTTCCACATCTCTTTTATCTTCCTCATTATCAGGTCCTTTCAAAGACGCGATCCTTGTCGTCAGCTTTCCCTCTCAATTGTTCTCTCGCTAGAGTTGAGCTCTCCCTCACTGGGTTGTCTTCTCCCATCGCTGCAGCAGACCTCTCTTTACCTCTTTCCCAGGACAGGAATCAGGTCCTCTTTCCTGTTACAGACTACTCTGTGGTAATGCAGGACCACTTCTCTCATCCTCTTGGTTAGAGAGAGGCACCCCTATTTAGGTCTGGGATCTCCCTTGGTACTAAAGGTCTTGGTGGAGGGTCCGTCAACCAAAGACCCTGTTGCTTATTCATAGCTCCCTTTTAATTCCCCCTCCCCCACCTCATCCCACTCCATTATGGGTAGGGTTATGGCTAGACTCTGCCCTGGGCTCTTCCCATTTCTACCTCCTCCCCAGTAACACCACACCAGTGGGTGACCCACAGGAAATTCCCAAATCCTGAATCTAGCAGGGGAGGAATTTCCTGGGGGTTACATATAGACTCTAATATAGCGTCCTTTAGTGTCCATATCAGATCAGCCCAGAACCTGCAGGTTATGCCTGACGAAAAGCAGATGGAGACAGAGACTAAAGACTTGTAAGTTCTAGAAAGACACTGTGTAGTCTTAGGTCTTCATTATTCCTCTGTCTTCAGCAGATCGTGATGGGTGAACCATGCAGTTTCTGAACTAATTCTGGAGGGAAGCTCATGGGTCACCTTCAGAACTGGGACCAAGCTGAGCTAGAGGTGTTCCTTTGGTAGATTCTAACCCTATTTTAAAAAAAGTAGACTACTTTTGCTGGAGCTGAGGGAACTTCTCAGAGGAGATTTAGATCTCCAGCCCCACTTAACCCCACCTTTTTTGTTGCTAAGTTTTTCCTTTAAAGAAAGAAAGAAAGAAAAGAAAGAAAGAAAAGGGTGGAACCTATTTATTTATTTATTACATTTGTATCCCACATTTTTCCCGCATAGCAGTAGGCTCAATGTGGCTTACAGGTTCAGAGAGGAGAGTACCAAATAATCCTGTGCCATTGGTTCCTCCCACAACCAACCCTGTGGAGTCATGAAATATTGTAGTTGCATATGGGGAAGGATATCCCCAGTGTGCAAATCTTGTCGAGTCTGTAGAACCTTAAATGGGATCATCTTCTCCTTGTCTAACACATCCCAAAAGCAGCGCAACCCCGCCCATTCCCAGTGAACAAATGCCCCTCTGGACCCATCTGCTACAACTGAGGCTCCCATCTCAAAGCAACCATTGTAGAAACGCTCCCACCCTGCCCCATCTCCTCTAAGGCAGACTCCTGAGGCAAGCACGTTACATGCCGAAACACGGTGCCATGTCGCGTCTAGAGTACTGATTTATGTTCATTGTGTGCTGATTTTTATTGTGTACTGTTTTATACACATTGAATTTTGTACATTGATTTTATGTTAATTTTGTAGTGTTTTTATACACATCAGAGCAATACATTTTTTAATTTTATTGATCCTGGGTTCGTTCCCTCTTCCTTGTGTACTGCTGCTTGTCTCGAGAGACTTTGCTGTTCAGTTACCTTTTTGGTTTCTGCAATTTATGAAGCACCCATCTGGGAATGCTTATTAAAAGGGTCTGAAATAAGAATAAAAGTCTAGGTAGAACATTCATCTTCAGGACTGCAATTCTCCCCCACCAAGAGAGCCACAAACCTCTCCTCCACCCCAAGTACCCCTTAATATGTTGCACTATCCTATCATAGTTCAGGGTAAATAGTCTCTGAAGATCTCTGGGTAATCGGATCCCCAAACTACGCTTTAGCTAAATGAAAGGGAAAGGTCCACCTTAACTGGTCTTCCTCTCCCTCTGAAGTAGCAATTCCCAAAAGCTCAGACTTGTCCATGTTGACTTTGAAACCTGTACATTCCTGAAAACTTCCAGAACTATCGGAAGTGTCAAGTCTGGATCCTAAACATACAACCAAATATCGTCTGCAAAAGAGTGATACGATGCTCCACAACCCCCTAAACGAATCCCTCGTATGTCAGGATGTGCACTAGTGGCTCTATATAAAGTGCGAAAAGAAGAGGAGAGAAAGGCACCCCTGCCTCGTTCCCCACCGCCCAATGGAAAAAAAATTGTAGGACAGATATGATTAATACAGAGGCATACCACTGGGGCCCTTTCCAGGCCCCTATCCAGGCACAAATTTATTACCCAAACCCACATGTTGCATTACTGCCTTCAACAAAGCTCAGCTCACATCAAATGTAACGTTCTACATATATTATCACTCACCTGTTGACGAGCAACAAACCCTGACATGAACAAGTCTCAGGCAAGATCCTCACTAGCCTTATAGCCAAGGTTAGCTGCAGTTTTTTACATCTACGTTGAGGAGAGAGATGCCAACAGGCCCCCAAAGAGGGATCGTTCCCAGGTTTTAACACCATCGTCACCCCTGTGTGGTATGGCTTATTCTGTTTAACTGTTTTGTTTAAAGTTTTATCTTTGTGTTTAGATTGAATGAAGTTCCTATTTAAAATTTGGAGTTTTTATCCCTTTTATGTTTTAGTCTGTAAACCACTTAGCTCTGCTAGGTCAGAAAAAGTGGTATACTAAATCCTAAATAAATAAAATAAATAAAGGAAAGAAAAATTAACAGATAAGGCATAATTTCTCCATAGAAAGATGTGGACGGAGACAACCTAGTCAAATTTATCGTCCTTGGCTGCTAGTGAAGACCATAACATGGGGTGTTGCCATCGGAACCTAACTCCTATAGGAAAGACACGTTCTCAGGCAACCCCATACCTTCTAGAGCTATGACACGATCTCCCTGTGTCAGTCCAAAATGCACTGAACTAAGAACATGGGTAACGGCATGCTGTCATTTTCTATAGATGACTACCAACCCCAGTAACTCACTTGGGGCCTGATTTATTGCACAGGTTAGCATCAGACACATAAGAGAATACAAAAACAAAAAACCTTCCAGACCTTTCTGGCTCTCCACTGGATAGGAGACGGTATCTGGTTTTTTTTGACAGACTAATGGCCTGGTATTCAAAAGCCAGGTAGCAGCAACCTGCCACCTGAAGAAGCACCGCTGATCGGGGGCCAGTCAAGAATATTCAATGACATTATCTGGATAATGGGAACCGTTCTGAGTAGGAGCAACATATCTGTCCTGAAGACGGTTCTGATGCTCTTCACCCGTTGCCTACGCTCTTGATTACAACGGAGGGTATTTGGTGATGTGCTACTGATATTGGCAGCTGTTTCCGGTTCGAGCGCTGACGATAACCCAGTTTATAGAGGCCCGAACGGTGCCATGAATTAAGAGGAATCTGGGACAAACGTCATGCTCTGGGATGTGTGATCTGTGGATCAGCTGGTTTGGACAATGATACAGCTTGCAAAGAAATGTGATAGTTTATGTCGATTGTCACGATCGGCAGCATAATATTGCATGAATTTACATGTTTATGTTAAAGTGAAATACAAGATCTGTTAACTCATTATATTGGATTCAGAGAGTTAGGCAATTATGGGTGAATGGTGTATGAATGAGTTGAAGTAACAATTTTATGGAAAATTGGTATCAACTACTGTGTGAACACATACAGAAGTAATAAAAGGTGCATTTGGTAAAAAAGATATAGCACTGGAGTTTTTGAAGTACATAAGTACATAAGTAATGCCACACTGGGAGAAGACCAAGGGTACATCGAGCCCAGCATCCTGTCCACGACAGCGGCCAATCCAGGCCAAGGGCACCTGGCAAGCTTCCCAAACGTACAAACATTCTATACATGTTATTCCTGGAACTGTGGATTTTTCAAAAGTCCATTTAGTAGCGGTTTATGGACTTGTCCTTTAGGAAACGTCTAACCCTTTTTAAACTCTGCCCAAGCTAACCGGCAAGTCGCTTAACCCTCCATTGCCCCCAGGTACAAATAAGTACCTGTATATACATAAGTAATGCCACACTGGGAAAAGTCCAAAGGTCCATCGAGCCCAGCATCCTGTCCACGACAGCGGCCAATCCAGGCCAAGGGCACCTGGCGAGCTTCCCAAACGTACAAACATTCTATACAATCAAGCCATTGTGACATCACTAATGAGGTTGTCTCTTATTGGTGGAATGAGCCACTATGACATCACAATAGGTTAAATCACTGCTCTATGTAATAAAGTGAGCCCAAGTAGAGGACATAAGTACATAAGTAATGCCACACTGGGAAAAGACCAAGGGTCCATCGAGCCCAGCATCCTGTCCCACGACAGCGGCCAATCCAGGCCAAGGGCACCTGGCAAGCTTCCCAAACGTACAAACATTCTATACATGTTATTCCTGGAATTTTGGAGGTTTTCCAAGTCCGTTTTAGTAGCGGTTTAGGACTTGTCCTTTAGGAACCTTTTGGAGTTTTCCAAGTCCGTTTAGTAGCGGTTATGGACTTGTCCTTTAGGAAACTGTCAACCCCTTTTTAAACTCTGCTAAGCCTAACCGACTTTCACCACTTTCTCCGGCAACGAATTCCAGAGTTTAATTACACATTGGGTGAAGAAAAACTTTCTCCGATTTGTTTTAAATTTACTACACTGTAGTTTCATCGCATGCCCCTAGTCCTAGTATTTTTGGAAAGCCGATTAGATATAGTTGAAACCCTCGGTAGTTTCAAACATTATCCCCTCATTAGTCAAGTTTATTATCCTGGATTAATGCCACTGAAAATGATTACTATACGGATTGTGCCGGGGTGGAGTGAGAGTCATCCCTGGTGATATCCAATCCACTAACTGGATAACGAAAAGGCTTACGTAACTTTATCTGCTTAGCTATCTGGATAGTGAACTATTCATTTGGATTTTGCTCACACCTTTTTCAGTAGTAGCTCAAGGTGAGTTACATTCAAGGTCAGGTATACTGGGTATTTCCCTGTCCCGGGAGGGCTCACAATCTATATGGGTCAAGGTGCTGGTCACTGCTGAATCTGAATATGTCCAATAAAACCACAAAATAGAGGTCGAAGTTCTGCAAACGCTAAAATCCAGTATAAAAGAGCAGCACAAAAAGCTAGCGGGATCAGTCATACAGTTGTTTTATTCAAAATGTTTTATTGCTTGATTTGGAATAAACATTGTGGTATCAATATCAGCTTTCCAAAAATACTAGGACTAGGGGGCATGCGATGAAGCTACAATGTAGTAAATTTAAAACGAATTCGTTGCCAGAGAATGTGGTAAAGGCGGTTAGCTTAGCAGAGTTTTAAAAAGGTTTGGACGGCTTCCTAAAGGAAAAAGCCCATAGGACCGTTATTAAATGGACTTGGGGAAAATCCACTATTTTGGGTATATAGCAGTATAAAATGTTTTGTTACATTTTGGGGATCTTGCCAGGTATTTGTGACTGGATGGCCACTGTTGGAAACAGGATGCTGGGCTTGATGGACCTTTGGTCTTTCCCAGTATGGCAATACTTATGTACTTAACCACCAAACACAAAAAAACAGCTAATTTGTGAGTCGCACAGAACTGTGTAGCTCACCTTATCCGTTACTGAACTTAACTGCATAAGCTTTAGCTGGCAGCATACAAGTGGGTATTCAATGCTGGTGCCTGGTCAGGATCCGGCATGGACTATCTGGGAATAAAGCTGGCAGCAGTTAGCAAACTGATGACTGCATATTATCGACCCTGTATGTGCAATCCTGCTAGCTTTCACGCTGCTCTTTTACCTGGCTATTTAGTGCCAGCCACTATCTGGATACCGACACTGATTAACTGGATTTAATCCAGCCTCGTGGGTGATGTTTTAAAAAAGCTGACCGCCACAGCCGAATTTTGATCTGTGTTCAGCCTGCACGATCACCTGGTCCCTCTGGTCTCTTCTGCAACAGATGTATAGGTCTGGTTATACTCTCTTTCCCTACCTTTGTTGCCTTCCAATTGCCCTGGGCATATATAGTATAAGAAGAATCCTCTTTGCTGCAGTTCTTAGTGCCAATACAAACTTCCACTCTTGGCAGAGGAGTTCCCACGGACCCTGAAAAACAGGAGAACAGGGGAAATGGGAAACCAGAGTAGGCATGCAGGTCAGACCTGCTATCGACACTATGCTAGGAAGAAGGAAGGGGACTGTTGCTGTATCCAGTGGGTTGGGTTAAATGTACACATGACCACAGAAAGAAGAGAAAACAGTAGTTCTTTAAGGAAATAAACAGATCCATCAACAAGAATTTTAAAAAGTAGCTTCAAAAGCATTTCACCATTCAGATCTCTGAACTGGTCTACGCAAAAGCTAATAAATGGAGCCAATCAGAATATACAATCGATTAATCAGAGTTCAGCAGAAAGCAATGATCAAATCAGAGGACCTGAGAGCCATGCAGCAGGAAATATAATGAAAACCCACGGCCCATCCCAATCTGTTTTACTAATGCTAAACTTTGTTCACATTTAAACTGTGCTATTTCTATTGTAGACAGACAATTTATTTATTTATTTGTTGCATTTTTATCCCACCTCTTTGCAGGCTCAAAGTGGCTTACGATACATCGTGAGTAGTTGAAGAATGTTAGTAAATAAAAAACATGATGATAATAAAACAAAGTAATAGTATACAGGCAGATATTAAGAGACAATTCTGAATATAAATGGGCGAGTTGTGCATATTCACATTGGTTGATTTTTGTGGTAGGCTTTATTAAAGAGATGGGTCTTCAGTAATATGCGGAAGTTCGTCCTTTCGTAGATCGATTTCAAGCTGCGCGGCAGTGTGTTCCATAACTGCGTGCTCAGGTAGGTGAAGTTTGACGCATGCATTAGTTTGTATTTCATTCCTTTGCAGCTGGGGAAGTGCAGATCGAGGAATGTGCGGGATGATCTTTTGGCATTCCTAGGTGGTAAGTCTATCAGGTCTGACATGTAAGCTGGTGCGTCTCCATGGATAACTTTATGAACTAGTGAGCATACCTTGGAGTGGAGGAGTGGCCTAGTGGTTAGGGTGGTGGACTCTGGTCCTGGGGAAACTGAGTTTGATTCCCACTTCAGGCACAGCTCCTTGTGACTCTGGGCAAGTCACTTAACCCTCCATTGCCCCTTGTAAGCCGCATTGAGCCTGCTATGAGTGGGAAAGCGCGGGGTACAATGTAACTAAACTAAATAAAAATACCTTGAACGCGATGCGTTCCTTAAGTGGGAGCCAGTGTAATTTTTCTCGTAAGGGCTTGGCACTTTCAAATTTTGGTTTGCCAAATATAAGTCTAGCTGCAGTGTTCTGGGCTGTTTGGAGTTTCTTGATTATTGTTCTTTGCAGCCGGGCATATAGTCAGATCTTACGAAGAAGGGCAACCTTCGAAAGCTAATCAAGAAATGTATTAAGTTATGTCCAATAAAAAAGGTATCATCTTATTTTCTTTTCCATGTTTTATTTGGTTTTGATTTCTATTGATAACCTTTAAGAGTGGACTAACACGGCTACCACACCTCTCTACATGTAGAACCCCAAAGAATAGCAAGATTCGGAAATGCTAAAGAGTGACAAGATTCCACAGCAGAATCTCAAAGAGTAGCAACGTTCCATGTAGAAACCCGATCTGGAAGAAGGGCAACCTTCGAAAGCTAATCAAGAAATGTATTAAGTTGTGTCCAATAAAAAAGGTATCATCTTATTTTCCTTTCCATGTTTTATTTTGTTTGATTTCTATGGATTACCTTTAAAAGTGGACTAACACGGCTACCACATCACTCTATTGTAGACAGAAAAGCAGGACAAGAGTAGGCTGAACTGCAAGTAGTGTGGTCCACAAACACCTTTACTGATTAGGTACAGGATGCAGCTGCATTTCGGCAAGTGCCTGCATCAACCATAGACATCCATATCTTCCCCAACATATGCTCAAACTACCTCACTCACAATGCTGAACTAAGTCAATCCACGATGAATACCTCCAAGAACCTTATGAATGAGCTCAAATTCTAAGCAGAACACAGTGCCTTAAAGCAGCTTTGTAGGAAAAACTATGGACGTTACCCATGATGCACGTGTTGGCTGAAAAGCAGCCGTTTGTAGTATTACATTTGTACCCCACATTTTCCCACCTATTTGCAGGCTCAATGTGGCTTACATGATACCGTAAAGGCGTTCGCCAGTCGGTTGATAACAAATACAAGGTTATGTTGTGGTCGAATGAGGTAGTTGTGTGGTCAGGTACCATGAGGGTCGGAGGGAGTGAAAATTGTGTATTGTCCAGTATGATCATTGGTTATGCTGTGTTGCTGGGTGTGGGATTTACGTTGGATCGGTTGTCTAATCAATAAAGGTATCTGTGTACCATATCGCTTGCGTTCAGTCTATTCTTTGTCCCATTGTTTCTGTTTACTGTTCACTACTGTTGGACTAGGCCTTTGGGTACTTTTTGTGCATGTAATGGTACTGTCAACAGTAACAGCTGTACATACTGAGGGGACAGTAGCCTATCAGTGCAAGAAATTACACCAAGAGTGTACACTAGTGAAAACAGGTCAGATGAAATATATCTACACCAACCACAGAATGGTATACAAATATAGTGATACCTCGGTTTTCGTCGATAATCCGTCCAAAAACAATCGGCGAAATCCGAAACCGACGAAAACCGAGGCAATTATTTCCATATGAATCAATGTAAATCCAATTAATTTCATTCTAGACACTGCAAAATACATACCAAAAATACATTTTATAGAGAATAAATATAGTCCCATGATGGAGCTAAAGGGAAAGGGTTAACATTAGCAAGGGAAACACTTAACAGGGAAATGAGATTTGAGCACATGTGATTTTATCTTACATGCGTGCGTTAGACGCGCGGGGTGATGCTCACACAACGAGAAACAACGCTACAATGAGCAGGAGAACGTGGGGTCACATGGCCACGCCGATGAAATCCGAGACAAATTTTTCACGGAAAAAAATCAACGAAAACCGAAAACCGACGATAACCGAAGTCAACAAAAACCGAGGGTATTACTGTATACCTGCAGTCAAGCAGGACACAGAGGCCTAACTTGCACTTGTTAAGACAGACCCTCATCACATGAACATATAAGTAGTAAAATTACCATTTACCCACAAGGAAATTGAGAAGCATCACAAAGGCAGTTCAATATCAGTGCTTCCCCAAACCTGGTCCTGGAGGCACCCCAGCCAGTCAGGTTTTCAGGATTCCAAGATCAATGTTCAGGAGAGAGATCTGCATGTTGTGCCTCCACTGAATGCAGGCATCTACTTTTCTTAAGGCTCCAAGGTAGGTGTGCTGTAGTGTCTCACAGAGGCAGATGCAGCAACCAAACGTAAAAAAATCAAAATCGTTAAAGTCCCTAACGATTTTAAATAACGAAAAATGCACCAAAAAAAAAAGTCACACATGCTGAGATCGGTAGTGAAACGTACAATGTATCCAAAGAATCACAATACACATCGTTAATTCGGCCCCCAAATCATGCGCAGAGCAGCCAAGCGTTATGTTAGCTGCTCTGCGCATAGCCACAAACAGTCAAAACACAGTCAAATCGCAAGCACATGGCTCCCAAATAAAAACAAAAATAAAAAAAAAAGGGTCGGGAGGGGGCAAGGGCGCTCATCAGGAGCGTCCTGTACGGACGGCCTTGCCCCCCCCCCCGCTGCTCCCACTTCCTCCGCCCGCTCCCCCCACCCCGAAAAAGCAAACTTCTAGAAGCCCCTGCCCCCCTCCCTTCCTCACTACTCTCTCACCTGAGCTCCGCCTCCCGACATCCTCCGTCCGTGCCCCGCCCCCTTTTGGGGTCGTCGCCGCCATTCCCCTCCTCCATCGGGCCCCCCTTCCTCTACCGGGCCCGTGCAGCGCCTCTCTCCTCTGTCCGAAGGCGCTGCACGGGCCCGGTAAGAGGAAGGGGGGCCCGATGGAGGAGGGGAATGGCGGCGACGACCCCAAAAGGGGGCGGGGCACGGACGGAGGATGTCGGGAGGCGGAGCTGAGGTGAGAGAGTAGTGAGGAAGGGAGGGGGGCAGGGGCTTCTAGAAGTTTGCTTTTTCGGGGTGGGGGGAGCGGCGGAAAGTGGGGAGCAGCAGGGGTGGCAAGGCCGTCAGTACAGGACGCTCCTGATGAGCGCCCTTGCCCCCTCCCGATCCTTTTTTATTTTTATTTTTTATGTGTTTTTCTGAGGTCCTTTGGACCAATCACAGCGCTTTTAGCTCTGCTAATGCGCTGGGATTGGCTCAAAGTTTGTTTATTTTTTCACTTAACACTTTTTCCTGCCACGGAGCTGTCCTAACGAGAGGTCCAGACTCTCGTTAGTTTTCCTGCTTTTTCCCTGCGTAAGGCAATCGGAAAAGGTTGTGCATGTCGTTTCAATGGGGTTTTCACACTAATTGCTCATCTCCCATTCCGTTTTTCGTCTAGCTGCCTACTGTCGTCGGAAAAGGTTAAGTGCATGGAAAGGATAGGAAATTCTTCCCTGAGGGCCATTTAACGAATGAAAAACGTTTAGCTGCATCTACCTCACAGTGTCTTAGACGTTCAAGTAGATACTACAGCCACACACAGAGACAGATTTCAGTATCCCAGACAGACTCAGGGATATTATAGTTACATGCATCACAGCCAGCAAATCCAAAATAACCAAAACTACCAAAGAAATATTAACTCAGTACAATGTCACCCCACAACTGAAAATACAAAACGAGGCTCATTATCAATAACCTGCAAGAGTTGCAAAGTGCCCCAGGTATTTTTCCTGCACACAATTTGTAGCTAATTTTCAAGAGAAACTGTGTGCTTTTTTGTTGAAATTAACTACCATAAACTACATGTCCCCGAGGCTAAACTCTCTCAAGCCCATGAATGGCAAGAGAAATGAAAAGGAAATAACAGTGTAGCAGGAGAATGAGAGCAGCTCAGGAGAACTAAGTGACAACTGAACTATGTGAATGCAGGACTACTATCTATAATTTCCATAGTGCTACTAGGCATGTTGCAGCACTGCCCACATGATGGAGTGGAGGAGTGGCCTAGAGCACCGGTCTTGCAATCCAGAGGTGGCCGGTTCAAATCCCACTGCTGCTCCTTGTGATCTTGGGAAGTCACTTAACCCTCCATTGCCTCAGGTACAAACTTAGATTGTGAGAACTACCCAGAGTACCTGACTGTAACTCACCTTGGAGCTACTACTGGAAAAAGGTGTGAGCAAAATCTAAATAAATAAATAAATATTCTAGAATTCTAAAGAATACAAGATTCCATTTAGAATTTCAAAGTGTACCAACATCCATGTAGAACCCCAAAGAGTAACAAGACTCTTTGGGGTGCAGGAGTGGGTCTAGGGGTGGTTAGAGCACTGGTCTTGCAATCCAGAGGGGGGCCCGCTTCAAATATCCCATTGTAGAAACCCCAGAGAAGTAACAAGACTCTTTGGGGTGCAGGAGTGGCCTAGTGGTTAGAGTACTGGGTCTTGCAATCCAGAGGGGGGCCGGTTCAAATCCCACTGCTGCTCCTTGTGATCTTGGGAAAGTCACTTAAAACCCCCATTGCCTCAGGTACAAACTTAGATTGTGAGCCCTCCTTAGGACAGAGAAATATCCAGAGTACCTGAATGTAACTCACCTTGAGCTACTACTGAAAAAGGTGGAGCAAAATCTAAATAAATAAAATATATGGAATGTTGCTACTATTTGAAGATTCTACATGGAATGTTGCTACTATTTGAGATTCTAGATGGAAATGTTGCTAGTGGAGGAGTGGCCTAGTGGTTAGAGCACCCGTCTTGCAATCACAAGGTGGCCCATTCAAATCCCACTGCTGGTCCTTGTGATCTTGGGCAAGTCACTTAACCCTCCATTGCCTCAGGTACAAACTTAGATTGTGAGCCCTCCACTGGGTGACAGAGAAATATCCAGAGTACCTGAATGTAACTCACCTTGGAGCTACTACTGGAAAAGGGGGTGAGCAAATCTAAATAAATAAATAATATTCTAGAATTCTAAGAAATAACAAGATTCCATGTCAGGAATTTCAAAGTGTACCAACATTTCCATGTAGAACCCCAAAGAGTAACAAGACTCTTTGGGGTGCAGGAGTGGTCTAGTGGTTAGAGCCCTGGTCTTGCAATCCAGAGGGGGCCGGTTCAAATCCCACTGCTGCTCCTTGTGATCTTGGGCAAGTCACTGAACCCTCATTGCCTCAGGTACAAACTTGAGATTGTGAGCCCTCCTGGGACATAGAAATATCCAGTGTACCTGATGTAACTCACATTGAAGCTACTACTGCAAAGGTGTGGAGCAAAATCTAAAATAACTAAATAAAGATTCTAGAAGTTAAAGAATAACAAGATTCCATACAGAATTTCAAAGTGTAGCAACATTCCATGTAGAACCCCAAAGAGTAACAAGATCTTCGGGGTGCAGGAGTGGTCTAGTGGTTAGAGCACCGAGGTAGCCAGTTCAAATGCTCCTTGTGATCTTGGGCAAGTCACTTAACCCTCCGTTGCCTCAGGTACAAACTTAGATTGTCAGCTGGACTTCTGGTGACGTCACGAACCGCAATGGCGGTCTGAACACGCAGCTCCCGAACACCAGCCCAAATACCAGCTTATAAGAAGAGCAATTTGAGCCCGAAACGGAAGGCGAGCAGTGGAACAGACAGTGGAAGACACGCGCTCCCGAAGATGGCGAACTCGAAACCCAAAACGGCGGATTTAACTGCCTTTGCATATCGGGACCGCGAGCACGTGGCGGACAGGCAGACAGGTGATCAGCCGAGTCAAGGGGCCTCCCTAAGCCAGCGGCCTACATATGCGCAGGGCACACACGAAGAAACGCAGGAAATGAGCTGGCACCAGATAATGGGAACAGCTGAGTACATGGCTGCTAGATATTAAAAAAGACATTAAAGAGATGCGGCGTGACTTTGCGCAATTGAGCGCGGGACCTCAGAGAGGAGATCAAAGAGTTGGGAAATCGGATTAATGAACTGAAATGGGCCTTGAAGAACATGCGATATGATAACGGGGCTGGAACAGCAGATGGGTGAGCAACAAGCTAACATGAGATTTCTCACGGACAAGGGGAAGACCTTGAAAATAGGAAGTCGGCGAGCTAATATCCGAGTACGGGGCCTACCGGAGCTACCAGAATTTATCAACTGCGAAAAAGCAGTGCAGCTATGAGCGGCTCATCTGCTCTCTACCCCGGAGCACACAGTGTCACCCGAAACAATTAAACTAGAACGTGCACATAGGGCACTGGATCCGAGAAAGGCTAATGTGCCTAAAGACATTGTGGTTGTTTTACAGAATTCAAAATGAAAGAGGATGTCATGCGCCAAGCAAGGGTAGCTAGTCCCATAATATGGGAGACATATCCCATTGAACTATTTCAAGATTTAGCGGCTACCACATTGAAAAGGAGAGGAGCGCTGCGTCCATTAACGGAAAAGCTCCGAGATGAAGGAATCAAATATAAATGGCAGCATCCTTTTGCCTTAGTGTTTTATAAGGAGGGGAAAGCAACGACGAGTCGTCACACCTGAGGAGGCCCAGGAATTTTTGGGGCAGAACAAGGAGACAACAGCGAGCACAGCACACCAAACTAATTGGGCCTACGAAAAAGAACAAGCAGAGATGGCAGAGAGTCTCACAGGGGCGAGGACGGCTGAGAAGACAAGCATCAGAACAACGGCTTGTGGCAGGGAAAGGCACTTGACAACACATTGCACATTGGAACTAAATTTTTGCCCAGAGAGGCAGGCTAAATTCTGATCATGAATCAGCGGGAGAGGTGCCTGTAAAGCATTAAGGGCCAAAGCGCGTAAATGGACTGGTGTGGAAGACGTGAACGGAAGTCCACAATTTTCTTAGCATGCCTTCAAAAGAAGAAGGCGGCATGCTATTCCAGGTTACTGGGGAAAGAGGGAGGGGGGAGGGGGGAAAGGGATAAGGGAAAATGGTGGTGGATATATTATAGTTTGATAGAATGGTATCAGGTGATAAAGTGTTTAAATGTGTAACATTCAATGTAAGGGGCCTTAACTCGCCTATGAAGCGCCAGCTAGCATTTAAAGAAATGATACGCTTGCGAGCAGATATAGTGCTTTTACAGGAGACGCACTTGAAAAAGTGTCACGAGCGGCTGGTGGGTCATAGGCGATACCCTACAATCTTATTTGCATCATGTATGGACAAGTCTAAACAGAGAGGGGTATTAATAGCACTGTCGGATTCACTTCCTTGGCAGGTTCAACATACAGTACTACTACTACTTAACATTTCTAGAGTTGCGGGCAGATGAGACGGGGAGGATGAGGGTGTTATCAACTGAGATAGAAAGTGGAGGAAGAGGAGAAGTGGGTTTTGGTGGAAAGACGATAAGCTCGGTCTTGGACAGTAGCTGATAAAGAAGGCAGATTCTTGCTGGTAAAAGTTTCACTATAATACTCAGTACACCATTGTTAATATATATGCCCCGAACTCTGGGCAGAAACAGTTTATAGAAAAAGTGGAACTACAATTGCAAAAGCACCAACAAGGCCGACTCCTCTTAGGGGGAGACTTTAATGTCACGATTCACCCCCCGTTAGATAACTCTACAGGCCAAGCTGTATATGCTAAAATAGACAGGAAAGGATTAAAAAATTTCCTGGCCAGATGGGGACTGACAGATATCTGGAGGGCAAAACATGGACAGGAAAGAGACTATACATACTATTCTGCTAAATATAGATCTTATTCTAGAATAGATGGATGGATGGGAGATGTGGCAGTGGCTAATACCATAAGTAAGATCAATATAGAGCCACGCACCTGGTCGGACCACGCTCCGGTGGTACTAGAATTACATATAGGAATTAGACAGGTGGGAGAACGATACTGGAGATTAAATGAGGCAATCCTAATGGATCCTAAAAATACCCCAGTGATAGAAAAATATATTGAGGAATATCTTACATTCAACGATGTGGGTGAGATCCGCTCAGAATATTTGTGGGAAGGTCTGAAAGCGGTCCTTAGAGGACAATTAATAGCATTAGGAGCACACATAACCAAAACACGAGTGGAACAAGAAGAGAGTATCAGGTCTGAAATATCAAAGCTAGAACAAGCACATAAAAAGAACCCCACAGACACAAGGGGACAGACAAAATTAAACGAGCTAAGAAACAAACTTCAAGAGTTGCAGCTGGCAGAAGTGGCCGCTAAACTACAAAAGACACAACAGGAACACTTTGAACTTGGGAATAAGGCGGGTAGACTGCTAGCTTGTAAATTAAAAAAACTAGCACAACGTAATCATATAGGGGGCATACAAACAGCTGAGGGGAACTTTGTAACACAGATGGAACAGATTCAAGAGGAGTTTTTGAATTACTATACAAATTTATATGAACCAGAACAAGTCCCAGAGGTAGATGAAATAGAGCAGTATTTGCAAGAGGCAGACCTCCCGCGGGTGGAGAGAGGAGGATCCGAGCGGATATCGGCACCCATTTCACTAGAGGAGATAATGTGGGCAATAACAGATATGGCAAATGGAAAAGCCCCGGGACCAGATGGATTTCCCACTAGGTTTTACAAGGTGTATAGCAAACATCTGGCCCCAGTCCTACTGAAAGTGTTTAATGATTTATCAGAGTCGCAGGAATTACCCTATACATGGAGATTAGCAGCAATAACTTTAATATTGAAGCCAGGGAAAAACCCCCGGCTTTGTAGCTCCTACAGGCCAATCTCGCTTTTGAATGTGGATTACAAGCTATTACAAAGATATTGGCCTGCAGACTACAAAAACAGATTCCGGGTATAGTCCATGAGGATCAAGCGGGATTTATAGCGGGGCGACAGACGTTTGACAATACCAGATGTCTGATGCACATTATCCAACAGGTGAGAGACGACCAGACCCCAGCAGTATTGTTATCAATCGATGCAGAAAAAGCATTTGATAGAGTGGACTGGTCGTTTCTGTTCCAAGTATTGCAATGGGTAGGGATAGAGGGGAAGTTTCTGAGCTGGTTAAAGTTACTATATCAAGGTCCACTAGCAACCTTAAAATTAATGGGTCTTATACAAGAACATTTAAGCTCCAGCGTGGAACCAGACAAGGATGTGCGATATCTCCACTTCTTTTCGCTTTGTCACTGGAGCCGCTAGCCTGCATGCTTAGGAAGGATGGGGAGGTAAAGGGAGTGGTGAGAGGATGGAGAGAACACAAACTTATGCTGTTTGCCGATGATATATTGCTCACAATTGTGAAACCAGAAACTTCTATAAAGAGGGTAATAGAGCACCTCACGCAATATGGGAAATTATCAGGGTTTAAGCCGAACTTGGAAAAATCCACCTTTTTGAATCTCACAGTGCCCCCCAAAGAATTAGAGGTTCTTAGGACTGAATTCCCCTTTGTGTGGGCGAAAAAGACTATTAAATATTTGGGCATACAGATAACCTCACAACTAGAGGGACTATATGCAGCTAATTTCCCCAAAAAAGCAGAAGAACTTTTTCAGGAATTAGACAGATGGGAAGGACTCAATATATCTTGGCAGGGGCGCATACATGCTATCAAAATGATGTTGCTACCGAAGTTGCTATACTTATTTATGGCAATCCCGGTCCCAATACCTGAAAGCTTTTTTACAAAGCTGAATCGCAAAATGTTTGCATATATCTGGAGGAAACGCCCACCACGAGTAAGGAGAACTATGATGTTTCAAACATGGAAGAGAGGAGGTATGGGAGTCCCTAACTTCTACCTATATTACCAAGCAGCCCAGATTCGGGTCTTGGCAGAGTGGTCACCTGGGGCATCTAAGAAATGGCTTCATTGGGAAAGAGCATGGTTGGGCAGGCGAGAAATAGAAGATATTTTATGGGTACCAAAAGAGGAACTAGTGCCCACAATAAAAGCAATGCCTATGGGGCTGAGACATCCTTTGTGGACGTGGTATCAATTGAGGAGACGTCTGTTTCCGGAAAGAGTGTATTATCGGCAGACAGCAATACGTTGGGCAAAAGGGTTTTCACTGGGGAGATCGGAGAAGATTTTTGACAAATGGGCCCAAGCAGGGTTGCGCACATTAGGGCAAACATGGAAAGATGGAGAAATGATTGGTTTTGCAGAACTTCAGGGGGAATATGGTCTGATAGAGAGAGATCTTACCTATTATTGCAATCTGCGTAACTTCCTTAAGAAGAAAGCGCAGGACGAATTAGACCTAGCTGAAACAGATCTAGAACATGCGATCATTAGAGGAGGAGGCAAAGGAGGGATAACACGTATATACCTGGCTCTGCTGGGACAGACTGATCCTCAGGTACTATACCAGAAAAGATGGGAAGAGATATTGCAGAATACATACCCCACAATGGTGTGGAAAAGTAATTATAAATATTTACTTAAGTCATCCATAGCACAAACGGTGAATGAAAATGGTTTTAAGATGTTTTATGGGTGGTATTACACACCAGACCGACTGCAAAAGATGTTCCCGGAAGCATCAGGTCAATGTTGGCGGGAATGTGGCCATAGAGGCACATTCCTACATATTTGGTGGTCCTGTGAGAAAATAAAAGAATACTGGAAAGAGTTACTGCAGCTGGTTGATACAGTTATACAAAGACAATGCCCATGGAGGGCAGAACACTGCCTTCTACATTTTAAACCAGCTGGGATATCTGGATGGCAACACAGACTGGCGACTCAATATTTTGTGGCAGCAAGGCTTGGACTAGCCCGGGCATGGAAGCAGCTGCAACCACCAACATTGCAAATAGCAACTGGAAGAGTTGAATACTTACAGTGGGGGAAATAAGTATTTGATCCCTTGCTGATTTTGTAAGTTTGCCCACTGACAAAGACATGAGCAGCCCATAATTGAAGGGTAGGTTATTGGTAACAGTGAGAGATAGCACATCACAAATTAAATCCGGAAAATCACATTGTGGAAAGTATATGAATTTATTTGCATTCTGCAGAGGGAAATAAGTATTTGATCCCCCACCAACCAGTAAGAGATCTGGCCCCTACAGACCAGGTAGATGCTCCAAATCAACTCGTTACCTGCATGACAGACAGCTGTCGGCAATGGTCACCTGTATGAAAGACACCTGTCCACAGACTCAGTGAATCAGTCAGACTCTAACCTCTACAAAATGGCCAAGAGCAAGGAGCTGTCTAAGGATGTCAGGGACAAGATCATACACCTGCACAAGGCTGGAATGGGCTACAAAACCATCAGTAAGACGCTGGGCGAGAAGGAGACAACTGTTGGTGCCATAGTAAGAAAATGGAAGAAGTACAAAATGACTGTCAATCGACAAAGATCTGGGGCTCCACGCAAAATCTCACCTCGTGGGGTATCCTTGATCATGAGGAAGGTTAGAAATCAGCCTACAACTACAAGGGGGGAACTTGTCAATGATCTCAAGGCAGCTGGGACCACTGTCACCACGAAAACCATTGGTAACACATTACGACATAACGGATTGCAATCCTGCAGTGCCCGCAAGGTCCCCCTGCTCCGGAAGGCACATGTGACGGCCCGTCTGAAGTTTGCCAGTGAACACCTGGATGATGCCGAGAGTGATTGGGAGAAGGTGCTGTGGTCAGATGAGACAAAAATTGAGCTCTTTGGCATGAACTCAACTCGCCGTGTTTGGAGGAAGAGAAATGCTGCCTATGACCCAAAGAACACCGTCCCCACTGTCAAGCATGGAGGTGGAAATGTTATGTTTTGGGGGTGTTTCTCTGCTAAGGGCACAGGACTACTTCACCGCATCAATGGGAGAATGGATGGGGCCATGTACCGTACAATTCTGAGTGACAACCTCCTTCCCTCCGCCAGGGCCTTAAAAATGGGTCGTGGCTGGGTCTTCCAGCACGACAATGACCCAAAACATACAGCCAAGGCAACAAAGGAGTGGCTCAGGAAGAAGCACATTAGGGTCATGGAGTGGCCTAGCCAGTCACCAGACCTTAATCCCATTGAAAACTTATGGAGGGAGCTGAAGCTGCGAGTTGCCAAGCGACAGCCCAGAACTCTTAATGATTTAGAGATGATCTGCAAAGAGGAGTGGACCAAAATTCCTCCTGACATGTGTGCAAACCTCATCATCAACTACAGAAGACGTCTGACCGCTGTGCTTGCCAACAAGGGTTTTGCCACCAAGTATTAGGTCTTGTTTGCCAGAGGGATCAAATACTTATTTCCCTCTGCAGAATGCAAATAAATTCATATACTTTCCACAATGTGATTTTCCGGCTTTAATTTGTGATGTGCTATCTCTCACTGTTACCAATAACCTACCCTTCAATTATGGGCTGCTCATGTCTTTGTCAGTGGGCAAACTTACAAAATCAGCAAGGGATCAAATACTTATTTCCCCCACTGTATACCAAATGTCAAAGCTGACAGCCATGCGAAGAGGCTCCATGCGGATTTTCAACAAAATATGGACACTTTATGAACAGTATAAAGAACAATCAAACACACCACTGGGATAGGGAGGGAGGGGAGGGAAAGTTAAAGTTAGAATTAAACAAGCTTGATGTAGAAAAAATGTTGATGAACAGCCGATTGTTGGCTATTTTGTATTTGAGCAATCTTTAATAAAAAAATATATTATATTGAAAAAAAAAAAAAAAAAAAAAAAAAAACTTAGATTGTGAGCCCTCCTGGGACAGAGAAATATCCAGTGTACCTGAATGTAACTCACCTTGAGCTACTACTGAAAAAGGTGGGAGCAAAATCTAAATAAATAAATAAAGATTCTAGAATTCTAAAGAATAACAAGATTCCATACAGAATTTCAAAGTGTAGCAACATTCCATGTAGAACCCCAAAGAGTAACAAGATTCTTCGGGGTGCAGGAGTGGTCTAGTGGTTAGAGCACCGAGGTAGCCAGTTCAAATGCTCCTTGTGATCTTGGGCAAGTCACTTAACCCTCCGTTGCCTCAGGTACAAACTTAGATTGTGAGCCCTCCTGGGACAGAGAAATATCCAGAGTACCTGAATGTAGCTCAACTTGAGCTACTACTGAAAAAGGTGGGAGCAAAATCTAAATAAATAAATACATGTGTACAGAATATCTGCTACCGAGCACCTATTTCTTCTAATGGCCGGTACTGTGAAGGGAGTTAAACAACAGATGTCCTTTTTGAAATCTCATGCACGACTGCTGCTTTACTCCATTGATGTAAGCACACTGCCAGGAACTCCTCTTTAAACCCGGCAAAAATATGCACACTATGGAAGCACAGGCATATTTTCAGCCAGGCGGAGGCTAATGTTCTCCCTCTGAATACTGTCCGTGCCTAGAAAGCACCTATGCTCTCTGCTAAGACTGGCTTGGAAATGTCAACGGACTTTCCCACCTCAATCTCCTTCCTTCCTGAGGGAACTACCCACCTCAAACTCAAAAAGATGTCAGGAAGTATTTTTTCACGGAGAGGGTGGTGGATACGTGGAATGCCCTCCCTCGGGAGGTGGTGGAGATGAAAACGGTAACGGAATTCAAACATGCGTGTGATATGCATAAAGGAATCCTGTGCAGTAGGAATGGATCCTCAGAAGCTTAGCCGAAATTGGGTGGCGGAGCAGGTGGGGGAAGAGAGGTTGGTGGTTGGGAGGCGAGGATAGTGGAGGGCAGACTTATACGGTCTGTGCCAGAGCCGGTGATGGGAGGCGGGACTGGTGGTTGGGAGGCGGGAAATACTGCTGGGCAGACTTGTACGGTCTGTGCCCTGAAAAAGGCAGGTACAAATCAAGGTAAGGTATATACATATGAGTTTATCTTGTTGGGCAGACTGGATGGACCATGCAGGTCTTTTTCTGCCGTCATCTACTATGTTACTATATATAAAGACAAACTGCAGACCTCACAGCATACCCTGAAGAAAACCATGAAGGCTGAAACGTCGGTTTCACTTACTCAGACGGGGCAAGATCCAGACAACTGCAGCAAACAATCTCAGCTTTCTCTGGCTCCCTCCCATCTCAATGGTATACAGTCAGCTTACTCTGCTTTCCTACCTACCCAAAATCCCATGGCACACTGTCACCTTGCTCTGCTCCCCTTCCACCCTCCTTCATGGTGCACTCTCACCTTGCTCTGCCGCCCCTTACCCTCCCCATGGCACACTGTCACCCTCTCCAAGACACTTTGGTCTGCCTCCCTTCCCCATAGCACACTCTTACCCTGCTCTGCCCTCACCCCATCTTCATGGTACTCTCACCTTGTTCTGCCCCCACCCCCATGGCACATTCACCTTAATCTCCTCCTGTCTCATCCCCATGGTACACTCACCTCACTTTGCTCTCCCTACCCTTCCCAAGACATAGAGGGGCATAATCGAAAGGCGCCGGCCATCTCCAGCACCGCAAGTGGGCGGAGCCAACCGTATTTTCAAAAAAGATGGCCGGACATCTTTTTCTTCGCTAATACGGTTGGGCCCGGCCAAATGTCAGACTTCGCTGGGGTTGAGATGGCCGGCTCGGTTTTTGGCCATAATGGAAAAAAATGCCGGCGATCTCAAACCTGGCGAAATCCAAGGCATTTGGTCATGGGAGGAGCCAGCATTTGTAGTGCACTGGCCCCCCTCACATGCCAGGACACCAACCGGGCACCGTAGGGGGCACTGCTAAAAATTAAAAAAAATAAAAATAAAAATAGCTCTCAGGTGCATAGCTCCCTTCCCTTGGTTGTTTAGCCCCCCAACCCCCCCCCCCCCCCAAAACCCATTCCCCACAACTCTACACCATTACCGTAGCCCTAAGGGGTGAAGGGGGGCACCTAGATGTGGGTACAGTGCGGGTGGGTTTTGGAGGGCTCCCATTTACCACCACAAGGGTAACAGGTAGGGGGGGGGGGGCCTGGGTCCACCTGCCTGAAGTGCACTGCACCCACTAAAAACTGCTCCAGGGACCTGTATACTGCTGTCATGGAGCTGGGTATGACATTTCAGGCTGGCATAGAGGCTGGCAAAAAAATGTTTTTGTAATTTTTTTTTTTGGGTGGGAGGGGGGTGGTGACCACTGGGGGAGTAAGGGGAGGTCATTCCCGATTGCCTCCGGTGGTCATTTGGTCAGTTGGGGCACCTTTTTGAAGCTTGGTCATGAAAAGAAAGGGACCAAGTAAAGCCGGCGAAATGCTCGTCAAGCCTGGCTTTTTTTTTTCCATTATCAGGCGAAGCCGGCCATCTCGTGAGCACGCCCCTGTCCCGCCTTCACTACCCTACGGATAAGCCCCCTTGATGTTTTGCCGGCTTCACGACGGAAAGCAGTTGAACCCAGCCAAAATCGGCTTTTGATTATACTGATTTCGCCGGGTTCAGATCATCGCCGGCCATCTCCCGATTTGTGTCGGAAGATTGCCGGCGATCACTTTCAAAAATGAGCTCGATAGTCACCTTGCTTTACTCTGCTCCCCTCCCCCCCCACAACACAGTTACCTTGATCTATTCTCCCCCCCTCCTCAAAGCACTCACTTTGCTCTGTCTCCCTCTCATCCACATGACACACTCCGCCTGCATCAGCTGCTCTCTCCCCCTGTGGTGCAGGGATCGAGCAGCAAAAGGAGGAATGGAACCACTGCACACTGAGTCACTTCTTCCTCCTGTGCTGGCCCTAGAGGAGAGAAAAGTGACTGGATGTGCAGTGGTTCACTTCCCCCTCCTTTTGCCACATGATCTTTGCGGAGGAGGGTGAGAGAGACTGAGGTGAGATCCGACGCACGTGCAAAATTCTGTGGGTTCTGTGGGGATGGGGAATTCTGCATTGCACAGTTGTGCACAATTCCCCTACGAGTAGACAGTGGAACCACCACATATGTGCAAACTAGTGCACGTGCACAAACACACACAAAAAAAGAGTGCTCCCTCTTTCTGAAATAGTGCACACTATGTCCAAAGAGCATGTGCTATTATTGGAAACTGACAAAATGGCCAAAAATACCTGAGTAAAATGAAAATTCCCTTGAACAACACAGGAGTGGAAAACAAAAATGAGAACATTATAATGCCTTTGTATCGCTGCATGGTGTGACTGCACCTCGAATATTGTGTTCAATTCTGGTTGCCGCATCTCAAAAAAGAAATAGTGGAATTAGAAAAGGTGCAGAGAAGGGCGACGAAAATGATAAAGGGGATGGGACGACTTCCCTATGAGGAAAGGCTAAAGCAGCTAGGGCTCTTCAGCTTGGATAAAAGGCAGCTGAGGGGAGATGTGATAGAGGTCTATAAAATAATGAGTGGAGTTGAAAGGGTAGATGTGAAGCATCTGTTTACGCTTTCCAAAAATACTAGGACTAGGGGGCATGCGATTAAGCTACAATGTAAATTTAAAACAAATCGGAGAAAAGTTTTCTTCACTCAATGTGTAATTAAACTCTGGAATTCGTTGCCAGAGAATGTGGTAAAGGTGGAGTGGAAAGGGTAGACATGAAGCATCTATTTACTCTTTCCAAAAATACTAGGAATAGGGGGCATTCAATGAAGCTACAAAGTAGTAAGTTTAAAATGAATTGGAGAAAATTTTTCTTCACTCAACGTGTAATTAATCTCTGGAATTCGTTGCTAGAAAATGTGGTAAAGGTGGTTAGCAGGGTTTAAAAAAGGTCTGGATGGCTTCCTAAAGGAAAAATCCATAGACCATTATTAAAATGGACTTGGGGAAAAGCCACTGCTTATTCCTGGGCTAAGCAGCATAAAATGTATTGAACCTTTTTGGGATCTTGCCAGGTATTTGTGACCTGGCTTGGCCACTGTTGGAAACAGGATGCTGGGCTCGATGGACCTTTGGTCTGTCCCAGTATGGCAATACTTATGTACTTATGAAACAACATTAAAGGAAAATTTCCTGGCTGTCCACCTCTAGAGTTTACACCTGGTTTTTTTTCTGCAAACTTTTGCTGGAAGACAGTACAAACAGATCTGAAAATTCAATCTATGTTCATTAACTGTCAAACCTGCTTTATTACATACACCCCTGGGAGCCCCTTCTCTCAATCCATTAAAAGGACACATGAATGGATCCCTGCATGTAATGTTACTCGAACTGAATGAGCAGTTTCCAGACAGCCAGTCTAGCTAGGAACATGGCTTTGAAAAGTGACCTCAATATTCACAAGTAATTCCACGTCCAGGAGCTACAAAGCATATTCAAGTATATCACAAGTACACCAAGGATTTGCTACACCACGCAAAAAGCTTACACTATCACAACTCTACACATTCACTATGACAACTCCATTAGCATCAGAAGAACAGTAGCCAGTCTTCAGGAGAGAGAGAGAGAGACTATAATTCTTTTGCTTGCTCCCAGGCTCTGTAAAAAAAAGCTGTCAGCTCTCCTAGATAAAGGTAATTGGCACTGCGATCTGGGTATCTGGGGACCTTGGTGCTTTTCTGTGTGGCGGTGTCCTGAGAGAAATGAAACAGGCAGATGATAAGACACTCAGCGATGTGACTGTCAACAATACACAGGGTCCCCACTGTACCAGCCCACAGCAGCTATTACCCAACTCTGATCTAAACCTCCAATTAAAGTGGTGATTAGGCCCAGTGAGGCATACTTGGCCCATGAATAATTCATTGCCCTTCACAGAAGCAGCATCTGGGGATTACAGAGGAAGAAAAGGAGAGCAGGAGAGAGCAGAGATGTGTGGAGGAGAGACAGTGAGGGGGTGCAAACCCTAGCTCGGGAGCCTGAATGTGAGCGGAGGACAGAGAGAAAGAGTAAGAGAGAAGGACAATAAGAGAAAATGGAGAGAAAACAAGAAGGTGAAAGAGAAAGGAGAGAACAGAGGACCAGGGAGACAGGAGAAGAAAAAGGTTGGGAGAAAACAAGAGATGAGCAAGGGAAACAGGAGAGAAGAATGTGAAGGAGGACTGTATGCATAATGAGCCGCGTATCACTTTTCATAGAAAGTAATCTATTACTGGTTATAAGCAGGACTTATTTTCAAAGCACTTTTAGATGTACAAAGCCTATGATGCCTTTATAAACTATGCTTAAAATAAGAACCTTTCCGGACTTCTCACATAGGTGTCCTGAGCCCATAAGTATTGCCATACTGGGACAGACTGAAGGTCCATCAAGCCCAGCATCCTATTTCCAACAGTGGCCAAACCAGGTCACAAGAACCTGACAAGATTCCGAAAAAGTACAATACATTTTATGCTGCTTATCCTAGAAATAAGCGGTGGATTTTCCCTAAGTCCATTTTAATAATGGCCTATGGACTTTTCCTTTAGGAAGCCAACCAAACCTTTTTAAAACCCTGCTAAGCTAACTGCTTTTACTACATTCTCCGGCAATGAATTCCAGAGTTTAATTACACACTGAGTGAAGAAAAATATTCTCTGATTCGTTTTAGATTTACTACTATGTAGCTTCATCGTGTGCTCCCTAGTCCTAGTATTTTGGACAGAGTAAACAAGTGATTCATGTCTACCCACGGCCGCCGAGAGAGGGGGACAGGGGGGACAAAAGTCCCCGGGCCCGGGCCTCCGGAGGGGGCCTGGCACCACCGCAGTCAGGCCCGCCCGCTGTTGCTCCCGAACTAACCTTAAACGCCTCCTTCCTTTCCTTTCACCACCTTCGCGGCAAACAGCAGCAGGGCAGGCCACTCCTTCCTTCCGTGTCCCGCCCTCGCCTGACGTAACATCCGCGAGGGTGGAGCACGGCAGGAAGGAGAGGTCTGCCCTGCTGCTGCTTGCCGCGAAGGTGGTGAAAGGATAGGAAGGAGGCGTTTAAGGTTAGTTCAGGGCCCGGTAGCGGGTGGAGGGGGGGGGGGGGGGGGGGGGGTCGGCGACGATAACCTCGGGTGGGGTGGCCCGGGGCAGCCTTGTCCCGGGTCCAGCTCTGGCTCTCGGCGGCCCTGTGTCTACCCATTCCCCTACACTCATTATTTTATAGACCTCTATCATATCTCCCCTCAGCCGCCTTTTCTGCAAGCTGAAGAGCCCTAGCCGCTTAAGCCTTTCCTCATATGAAAATCTTCCCATCCCCTTTATCATTTTGATCACCCTTCTCTGTACCTTTTCTAATTCCACTATATTTTTTTTGAGATGTGGCGACCAGAATTGAGCACAATATTCAAGGTGCAGTCGCACCATAGACTGATAAAGGCATTATAACTTCCTCACTTTTGTTTTCCATTCCTTTCCTAATAATACCTAACATTCTATTTGCTCTCTTAGCTGCCACAGCTCACTGAGCAGAGGGTTTCAACGTATCATCAACAAGGACGCTGAGATCCCTTTCTTGGTCGGTGACTCCTAACGTGGAACATTGCATTACGTAGCTATAGTTCAGGTTCCTCTGTCTCACATGCATCACTTTGCACTTGCTCACATTAAAAGTCATCTGCCATTTAGACGCCCAGTCTCCCAGTCTCGTAAGGCCCTCTTGTAAGTTTTCACAATCCTCTCGAGATTTAACAACTTTGAATAACTTTGTGTCAACAGCAAATTTAATACCTCACTAGTTACTCCCATCTGTAGATCAATATAAATATATTAAAAAGCAGCGGTCCCAGCATAGACCCCTGGGGAACCCCACTATCTACCCTTCTCCATTGAGAATACTGACCATTTAACCCTACTCTCTGTTTTCTATCTTTTAACCAGTTTTCAATCCACAATAGGACACTACCTCTTATCCCATGATTTTCCAATTTCCTCTGGAGTCTGTCATGAGGTACTTTGTCAAACGTCTTTTGAAAATCCAGATACACAATATCAACTGTCTTGCCTTTATCCACATGTTTGTTCACCCCTTCAAAGAAATGTAAAAGATTGGTGAGGCAAGATTTCCTTTCACTAAATCCATGTTGGCTTTGTCTCATTAATCCATGATTTTGAATATACTCTGTAATTTTTTTCTTTATAATAGTGTTTACCATTTTGCCCGGCACCAACGTCAGGCTCACCGGTCTATAATTTCCCGGATCTCCTCTGGAACCGTTTTGAAAAATCGGTGTTACATTGGCCATCCTCCAATCTTCCGGTACCACGCTCGATTTTAAAGATAAATTACATATTACTAACAATAGTTCCGCAAGTTCATTTTTCAATTGTATCTATGGGATGAATACTATCTGGTCCAGGAGATTTGCTACTCTTCAATTTGTCAAATTGCGCCATTACATCCTCCAGGTTTATAGAGATTTTATTCAGTTTCTCCAACTCGTCAGTTTTGAATACCATTTCTGGCACCCGTATCTCTTCCAAATCTTCCTCGGTGAAGACCGAAGCAAAGAATTCATTTATTTATTTATTTATTGCATTTGTACCCCACATTTTCCCACCTATTTGCTGATGCTAATGGAGTTGTCATAGTGAATGTGTAGAGTTGTGATAGTGTAAGCTTTTTGCGTGGTGTAGCAAATCCTTGGTGTACTTGTGATATACTTGAATATGCTTTGTAGCTCCTGGACGTGGAATTACTTGTGAATATTGAGGTCACTTTTCAAAGCCATGTTCCTAGCTAGACTGGCTGTCTGGAAACTGCTCATTCAGTTCGAGTAACATTACATGCAGGGATCCATTCATGTGTCCTTTTAATGGATTGAGAGAAGGGGCTCCCAGGGGTGTATGTAATAAAGCAGGTTTGAAAGTTAATGAACATAGATTGAATTTTCAGATCTGTTTGTACTGTCTTCCAGCAAAAGTTTGCAGAAAAAAAAACCAGGTGTAAACTCTAGAGGTGGACAGCCAGGAAATTTTCCTTTCATGTTGTTTCATAAGTACATAAGTATTGCCATACTGGGACAGACCAAAGGTCCATCGAGTCCAGCATCCTGTTTCCAACAGTGGCCAATCCAGGTCACAAATACCTGGCAAGATCCCAAAAAAGTTCAATACATTTTATGCTGCTTAGCCCAGGAATAAGCAGTGGCTTTTCCCCAAGTCCATTTTAATAATGGTCTATGGATTTTTCCTTTAGGAAGCCATCCAAACCTTTTTTTAAACCCTGCTAACCACCTTTACCACATTTTCTAGCAACAAATTCCAGAGATTAATTACACGTTGAGTGAAGAAAAATTTTCTCCGATTCATTTTAAACTTACTACTTTGTAGCTTCATTGAATGCCCCCTAGTCCTAGTATTTTTGGAAAGAGTAAATAGATGCTTCATGTCTACCCTTTCCACTCCACTCCACCTTTACCACATTCTCTGGCAACAAATTCCAGAGTTTAATTACACATTGAGTGAAGAAAACTTTTCTCCGATTTGTTTTAAATTTACATTGTAGCTTCATCGCATGCCCCCTAGTCCTAGTATTTTTGGAAAGAGTGAATAGATGCGTCATGTCTACCCTTTCCACTCCACTCCACCTTTACCACATAGTACCGTGAGGCGTTAGTTGCCTTCATTGGAAAACATATACAACGTGATGTTATTATCAAAGAGGTTCATGTGATACAGATACAGTAGGAGAGTCATTGAAAAGAAGAGTTATATAGTGTTCATTATAGAATTCATTTAATTTCTCTGCTATAGCTTTGTCTTCCCTGATTGCCCCTTTTACCCCTCAGTCAACTAGTGGTCCAACCGATTCTTTTGCCGGCTTCTTGTTTTTGATATACCCAAAAAATTTTTTACTGTGTTTTTGCCCCCAACAGAATCTTCTTTTCAAAGTCTCTCTTTGCCTTCCTTATCAGCGCTTTGCATTTGACTTGACATTCCTTATGCCATTTCTTATTATTTTCAGTCAGATCCTTCTTCCATTTTCTGAAGGATTTTCTTTTAGCTCTAATAGCTTCCTTCACCTCACTTTTTAACCAGGCCGGCTGTCATTTGGTCTTCCTTCCTCCTTTTTTAATACATGGAATATATTTGGCCTGGGCTTCCAGGATGGTGTTTTTGAACAGCATCCACGCATGATGTAAATTTTTGACCTTTGCAGCTGGTTTTATAAGTTATTTCACCGTTCTTCTCATTTTATCATAGTCTTTCTCAAAGTTAAATGCTAACGAATTGCATACTTACTCCAAAGCCAATATCAAATTTGATCATATTATGATCACTGTTATCAGACGGCCCCAGCACCATTACCTCCTGCACCAGATCATGCGCTCCACTAAGGACTAGGTCTAGTCCTCACTCTCTGGTCTTACAATATATTCAAGGCCAGGGCTGCCGAAGGGGGGAGCGGGGGGGGGGGGGGCAAAATTACCCAGGCCCGGCGCCAGAGTCTCTCGCCCTTTCCTGCTCCCAGGCCGCTTGCGCCGCAGTCCCGTCTCCACCTGCCTATCCTCAGCTCCCGTCTGTCTGTCGTCTGACCCCCCCTGCATTAAAAAAAAATCTCTAAAGTAGCAGCAAAGTGCCTTCTCTGCGAAAGCGGCTGATCGCCTTGGGCGGACCTTCCCTCACTGTGTCCCACCCTCTTCTGATATAACTTCCTATTTCCGCGAGGGCGGGACACAGTGAGGGAAGGCCCGCCCGAGGCTATCTGTCGCTTTCACACAGAAAGCGCTGTGTTGCGCCTGCTTCTTAGAGATTGTTTTTTTAAATTTAAATGAAGGTGGTCGGATGGCAGGCAGAAGGGAGCAGAGGGTAGGTAGGTGGAGACTGGGAACTGCGGGCACCAGCGGCCTGGGAGCAGGAGAGGGAGGTGACAGCAGTAGTGATTGAGGGGTGGGGTGGCGGCGATCTGGGGGGGGGGGCGGCCTTGCCCAGGGCCCGGCTCAGTCTCTCGGCAGCCCTGTTCAAGCCAACACAACACAAGTAAAAGGGTTCAGGAAACTTATTTATTTGAAAAAAATACATTTAAACCCAGAAACACTAGGAATAGAATTTAAGATTTTAAAATAGTCTCAAAAAGGCAGGTTCTAAGGCAGGACTTGGATATGGCCAGAGTAGGTTCACACTCTCAGGAAAGCAATACCAGGCATGAAGTATTTTTTCACGGAGAGGGTGGTAGACGCTTGGAATGCCCTCCCGCGGGAGGTGGTGGAGATGAAAACGGTAACGGAGTTCAAACATGCGTGGGATATGCATAGAGGAATCCTGTGCATAAGGAATGGATCCTCAGAAGCTTAGCTGAAATTGGGTGGCGGAGCAGGTGGGGGGAAGAGGGGTTGGTGGTTGGGAGGCTAGGATAGGGGAGGGCAGACTTATACGGTCTGTACTAGAGCCGGTGATGGGAGGCGGGACTGGTGGTTGGGAGGCGGGAAATACTGCTGGGCAGACTTATATGGTCTGTGCCCTGAAAAGGACAGGTACAAATTCAAGGTAAGGTATACACATATGAGTTTGTCTTGGGCAGACTGGATGGACCATGCAGGTCTTTTTCTGCCGTCATCTACTATGTTACTATGTAAGTGCAACAGAGGAGAAAGTTCAGAGTCAGAAGATGGCAACATAGAGGAAGAGCATAGGTAAAAGCAACTTAAGTGATAAAAGGTCAAGAGGAGAGGTAATAAGTTGCTGCAAAAGAACATAAGAATAGCCCTACTGGGTCAGACTGAAGGTTCATCAACAGTGGAAAATCCAGGTCACAAGTACCTGGCAGAATTAGGTTAGAATCAGAATTATAAGGGAGGAGGAGTGAAGAAATTCTAAAAACAAAGAAGGAAGGGAGAGGGGGCGAGTTCATAAAGAACAAGGACAATGTGATAATGCCATGGGGCGGGGGGGGGGGGGGGGGGGGGGGGGGGGCAGTGAAGGACACAAGGAGCATTTGCAATCAATTTACTATGGAGCTCATTTTCGAAACAGAAAAACATCCAAAGTGTATAATCAAGCCAACAAGAACAACAAAAAAATGCCCAAGTCTGCTAGCCGCTGAAAGAAGACGTCCCTGAAAGGGATGTTTCAGTGGGCCGTGTTACATGATGAACATTTATTGCCCATAACAGACAGCAAAATGACTTCCTAGGGGCGGGAAGAAAAACATCTGGAATTAGACCTGCTTTAAAAGTGTCTAGGGTAAGGCCAAACCTATCTTTAGGCCTATTTGTGATTTTGCCGAGTTGGAAGTGGTTGTTTTTGAGAAAGAGTGGAGAGTTGCCGAGTGCTTTGTTACCTTTGTCTGTTTGCCCCAGTCTGATCCTTTTAACCTTTACATTTCCTGCCTTGCCTCCTCTTGTGTCTCACCTTTTCCACACCTGCTAGCCCCCCAGCCACACCAGTTCCTTTATCTCTCTCCCTTTCCTCATCTCCCATTCTACATCCCTACCTGCTTGTCTTCTGTCTCTCACTGTTCCTGTTTGTCCACTCCCAGTTCGTCACTGTGTTCTGTGCTGCTGCTGCTTGTGTGAGGGCTGTGTGTTGTTCCTGGGAGAGTGAGTGCTTTGTGCTGCTGCTGTGTGTCTGCCTCACGAGGTGTGGAGCTGGTGCAGGGTCTCACAAGGTGCAGTAGGTGGAGGTGTGTACAGTGGTGCTTCTGGGGTCAGTGTGTTGCACCTGTGGTGGTGGGACACCTGCACACCAATCGCGGATCGCAAAATGCTTTGGTGGCTCATATTGTGCTAGAGGTGGATGAGAGTTTGGAGGGTAGGCCCCAGAGAATATACCCTATCAGAGAGTCTTCAGGCCCCGCACTTGCTTCCTGGACCTCATTGACCAGGAATGCCTACTATGTTCCGCTTCAACAGAGTTGACATACAGCACCTCTGTGACCAGCTACAACCCCTCCTACAGCCCGGGACATGCAGAACTAATCCTTTGCCAGTCCACCTGAAAGTCTCTGCCTCCCTCGCCTTTCTGGCCACTGGCACCTTCCAGTTAGTGCTAGCAGTCAATGCAGGCTTCACCTAGCCCACCATCTCCAACTGCCTTGTCCAGTTCCTCGATGCCTTCCTCACCCATGCCTCTGACTATATTACCTTCCCCACTACTGCCCGGGTACTTCATGACAACACATCTCAATTCTACGCCATATCACAATTCCTCATGTACAGCAACAAAACAACCTTTTAAGACTGATACTGTTTGCAATGAACTCCTTTTATTACCGACCAGACGGAGAGAAGAGTTTTCATTTTTGGCACAGTATATGACATCACAGGAACAAAATACAAGAAAACCAATGGACTGCATTTTTTCACGGAGAGGGTGGTGGACGCTTGTAATGCCCTCCCGCGGGAGGTGGTGGAGATGAAAACGGTAACAGAATTCAAACATGCGTGGGATAGGCATAAAGGAATCCTGTGCAGCAGGAATGGATCCTCAGAAGCTTAGCTGAAATTGGGTGGCGGAGCAGGTGGGGGGAAGAGGGGGTGGTGGTTGGGAGGCTAGGATAGTGGAGGGCAGACTTATACGGTCTGTACCAGAGCCGGTGATGGGAGGCGGGACTGGTGGTTGGGAGGCGGGAAATACTGCTGGGCAGACTTGTACGGTCTGTGCCCTGAAAAAGGCAGGTACAAATCAAGGTAAGGTTTACACATATGTTTGTCTTGTTGGGCAGACTGGATGGACCATGCAGGTCTTTTTCTGCCATCATGTACTATGTTACTATGTTACAAGGAAAGGGGAAACTCGCTTAAAGTCAACCTCAGCAATACCACCTAAAGCGAACAAGAAGTTAGGTGTGAATAGAAGGGATCCTCAGGAGCTTGGCAGAGATTGGATGGCGGAGCAGGTGGGGGAAGAGAGGTTGGTGGTTGGGAGGCGAGGATAGTGGAGGGCAGACTTATATGGTCCGTGCCAGAGCCGGTGATGGGAGGCGGGACTGGTGGTTGGGAGGCGGGAAATACTGCTGGGCAGACTTGTACGGTCTGTGCCCTAAAAAAGGCAGGTACAAATCAAGGTAAGGTATACACATGAGTTTATCTTGTTGGGCAGTCTGGATGGACCATGCAGGTCTTTTTCTGCCGTCATCTACTATGTTACTATGTTACTATGAGTGGCTTATAGCCTGTTTAGTTATGTTTAAACAGAAGAAATCTGCATGAAACAAAATATTTATTTTTATTTTGACTTATAAAATCAGTTGTCCCTGAAACATGCCTCAAAACAGAATAATCCATTTGTGTATCTACAATGTAAACCTCTACAAAACAGATGAAGTGAAGATGTGATTCCATGTGCCCCAATGAAAGGAGAGTTTAATTTAATTTTAGTATATTCCATCTTTATAACACCAGCTCTGGAACTCTTTGCTGGAGGATGTGGTAACAGCAGTTAGCGTATCTTGGTTTAAAAAATGTTTTGGACAAGTTCCTGCAGGAAACGTCCATAGTCTGCTACTGAGACAGACATGGGGAAGCTACTGCTTGCCCTGGGATTTGTAGCATGGAATGTTGCCCTGATTTGGGTTTCTGCCAGGTACTTGTGATCTGTCTTGGACACTGTTGGAAACAGGATACTGGGCTAGATGGAGCATTGGTCTGATCCAGTATGGCTACTCTTATGTTCTAAGCCAGCTGTTCAGGAAGAAAAATACAGAGGTACGCAGCTATTTGATAGTGGGTACATAAAATGAAAGATCAATGCCAGACAGATGTAGAGAAAGAAAGGAAGAAGAAGACAAGAGGAGAGAGAAGTGGAAAGGCCAACCTGGAAAAGAATTTGGAAGACTGACTCATGGAACATGGAAAAACAAATTAGAAAATTCAATTCCCAGACAACAAAGGTAGAAAAGAAAAAAAAATATTTTTATGTAATACTTTGTAAGGCCTGAGATGTTTTATTTTTTCTATTTTTATTTTAGTGTCTATGTAGGAATGTGTAATAGTGCAGCTTGTTCCAGTTTCCCCAACAGTAGGTATATCGGTGCTCTAGAGTCCAGTGTAATATATATATAGCACTGTCTTTACATTGGTGGGTTAGAGCTGTTATGGTGTGGTAAGTTTGGTGTTCTAGGGCAGTGTTTCGTAAGTTGGACCTGGAGTACCCCCTTGCCAGTCAGGTTTTCAGGCTATCCACAATAAATATGCATGAAATTGATTTGCATATACAGCCTCCATTACCTGCAGATTACATAGTAGATGACGGCAGAAAAAGACCTGCACGGTCCATCCAGTCTGCCCAACAAGATAACTCATATTTGCTGCTTTTTGTGTATACCCTACTTTGATTTGTACCTGTGCTCTTCAGGGCACAGACCGTATAAGTCTGCCCCGCACTATCCTCACCTCCCCACCACCAGCCCTGCCTCCCAACCACCGGCCCCACCTCCCAACCACCGGCTCTGGCACAGGCACAGACCGTATAAGTCTGCCCAGCACTATCCTCACCTCCCCACCACCAGCCCTGCCTCCCAACCACCGGCTCTGGCACAGACTGTACAAGTCTGTCCAGCACTATCCCCGCCTCCTACCACCGGCTCTGGTACAGCCCGTATAAGTCTGCCCAGCACTATCCCTGCCTCCCAACCACCAGTCCCGCTTCCCACCACCGGCTCTGGCACAGACCGTATAAGTCTGCCCCGCACTATCCTCACCTCCCCACCACCAGCCCTGCCTCCCAACCACCGGCCCCACCTCCCAACCACCGGCTCTGGCACAGGCACAGACCGTATAAGTCTGCCCAGCACTATCCTCACCTCCCCACCACCAGCCCTGCCTCCCAACCACCGGCTCTGGCACAGACTGTACAAGTCTGCCCAGCCCTATCCCCGCCTCCCAACCACCAGCCCCGCCTCCCGATCTTTGTGGATAGCCTAAAAATCTGAATGGCAAGGGGGTAATCCAGGACCACCTAGGGCCCTGATGGCGAACCTATGACACGCGTGTCAGCACTGACACGCGTAGCCATTTTCGATGACACGCGGCGCCGCCGCAGTGTGGTCCGCCCTCCCTCCTCGCTCCCGGAAACTAACCTTAAAGCCTCCTTTCACGTCGCAGCAAGCAGCAGCAGGGCAGGCCACTCCTTCCTTCCGTGTCCCGCCCTCGCCTGACGTAACGTCCGCGAGGGTGGAGCACAGAAGGAAGGAGGAGAGGTCTGCCCTGCTGCTGCTTGCTGCGACGTGAAAGGAGGCTTTAAGGTTAGTTCTGGGCCCGGTAGCGGGTGGAGGGGGAGCCCAGCGATCTCGGGTAGGGGGGCAGCGATCTCGGGTAGGGGGGCCCCGGGGGCGGTCCTAGTAGCAGTGATTTTTCTCGAAGTGACACACCACCAGAGTTATGCTAGCTTTTTTGGCGAATTTTGACACACCAAGCTCAACAGGTTGCCCATCACTGACCTAGGGAAACACTGCTCTAGGGCCCAGTGTAATATTTGTAGCACCGTGTTTTCATAAGTGGTTTAGGGCTATTATGGTGTTGTAAGTTTTCAGTATAGGTTTTGGGTGTCATTTTGCAGAGTTTTGTGTTATCTCACAGTGTCTGGCTCTATTTGAAAGTAGGCTGTGGGGCAAGGGGTGCCTTTGGGGGCCCTTACCAAACAAAACAAAAATGCTCAAGGCTAGTGGTCTCCACATCCTGTAGAGACCATCTGATTTAAACAAAGTGTCCAGCACTGGAAGGAGTGTATGTGCTGTTCCTGAGGTGATGGTCACAATTTTAATATTTTTACTTGTAGTTAAGAAGACAGGTTTGCCTGCTCTGGCCAGTCCAGGGATCTCTTCTGTGTCCTATCTTGATGTAACTTCCTGTTTCCTTGTAGGCAGAACACAACAGAGACAGCCTGTATTAATCATTACCTGTCACTGCCACTACACCTGAAAACAACACAGGCACTGCTGTCTAGCTGACACCAGCCAGCACCTATTTTATAAAGTATATAAAGTATAAAGTATTCTGTATATGAAAAGCTGTAAACATTGTACCAAATAAATACTAAAAACTATATGCAAGCTGTGCAGAAGGAATGGATCCTCAGAAGCTTAGCCGAAATTGGGTGGCGGAGCAGGTGGGGGGGGAAGAGGGGTTGGTGGTTGGGAGGCGAGGATAGTGGAGGGCAGACTTATACGGTCCGTGCCAGAGCTGGTGATGGGAGGCGGGACTGGTGGTTGGGAGGTGGGAAATACTGCTGGGCAGACTTGTACGATCTGTGCCCTGAATAAGGCAGGTACAAATCTAGGTAAGGTATACACATATGTTTGTCTTGTTGGGCAGACTGGATGGACCATGCAGGTCTTTTTCTGCCATCATGTACTATGTTACTATGTTACAAGGAAAGGGGAAACTCGCTTAAAGTCAACCTCAGCAATACCACCTAAAGCGAACAAGAAGTTAGGTGTGAATAGAAGGGATCCTCAGGAGCTTAGCGGAGATTGGATGGCGGAGCAGGTGGGGGAAGAGAGGTTGGTGGTTGGGAGGCGGGAAATACTGCTGGGCAGACTTGTACGGTCTGTGCCCTGAATAAGGCAGGTACAAATCAAGGTAAGGTATACACATATGTTTGTCTTGTTGGGCAGACTGGATGGACCGTGCAGGTCTTTTTCTGCTGTCATATACTATGTTACTATGTAAGTGTCTTTTATATTGTGTCAGATCAAGAGGGAGAGAGAGGAAGAAGGTTAGAAACTTTTGATGCTTATATATATATAAAAAAAAACCTGTAAAAATATTTGCTGGAGTAACTGGAGTTAAAATATTACCCATTTGTGGCTGTAGAGTTTTCTTCTCCTTTATATAAGCAGAATCATTTCTAGTAACATGTGGTAAAGACCGATCTGGTCCATCTAGTCTGCTCAGTGGGGTGCTCAGGGCACTGAATGCCTGTGTACCTGTTCTGATTTTGGGAGGGGGATTGTACCTGCTGCTGTGTAGTAAGGTTACTTTCCCCATGGCTGTTTTTCATTTTTGGGGTTTGTACTTGCTTTCACGGCGCCGGTCACTTTTTCCCCATGGCGTCTTAGGATAAGCAAGACATTAATTTCACAGCTCTTTTTGAGCGGAGATAGTCCCTTCTTGGTTTCCGTCCTCTTGCCTTTTAAGGATCCAACTCTCTATACTTGACTTCCAAAGTCTGTTCTACCACGAATGAACTTTAAAGCAATACCACTCTATCTCTGAATCCGAATATGAACTCTTGAATGTTTAATCTACTATGCCAATCATGATCTCTAACGCAATACCACTTGTATCTCTCACTCCGGAAATGGCGATCGCCATGACGGAACAATGTAAGCCACATTCAGCCTGCAAATAGGTGGGAAAATGTGGGATACAAATGCAATAAATAAATAAATAAATAAATTCTGCTCTGTTCTTTACCAGACTCCCCATACTGCTAAGCAGGAAGATAGGACTGTGGAAAATCATCATTAGACTAGGAGAATAATCATAACAACAGTATCGAACTAGGTGAAACAATAAACTAAATAAGCAATGGAAAGATAAAAACAATAAAACACAGAGAAAGGGATTAAAAAGAGGAGCAGAGATTATTGTTGCACGCTACCTCCGCTCACTGCCGTGTTATCATGCAGATGTGACTGTGGCAATGTTAAAGCATATACCGTCTACAGGGCTAGGTATCTACCCTTCCCCCACAAGGCTGGCTCCATCTTTTCATCTTCTCTTCCCCAAGCAGATGTATACCTGGCACACGAACTCCCTTCAGCGGATTGGAAAGCGCCATCCCAATCTCGGTCATCCCATACCTCTCCAGTAAGGTGTGGCCAGTGATCTCCCTCCAACGCTCCAGGATGGGTATGGGAAGGGCTGATGACCCCGACACCATCAACCTACAGCAGGTAACAAAGGGGGAGCATCGGACTCAGATCCAGTGAAAGAAATACACAACAACACTTCCTGAATCTGTCCCCATCACACCACCACTCACCATATCCTGAACTTATTATTAACTGCCTTTATAAACAGATTCACCCAAGGTGGTGTATAGCAGGTACAGTTTAACATAAAACTTAACAGCAATATTCTAGTAAAAATTGCCAAATATAAACATGAATACAGTAAATGAATAAATGAGGAGATACAGATCAGATCATACATCACATAAGTCAGGAATGCGGCTCCTGATTCCAAGTGAGCTGCCTCCAGTGACTTCAACAGCTGCTGTGACCAAAAGAGTAGCATCTGAGCTACATAGCCCCACAAATGGAGGCTGAACCCCATGACAGCAGACATAAAGGCTTGCTTAACAACCTGCTCAACCTTCACACCATTAGCATCCTTTAGAACTGAGCCTCTCTCCAATGGAATAGTTGCCTTCCTAGTCAACGCCCTGACCAAGGCATCCACTTTGGGGAGGCAAAGCAACCAGTTCAACTTGTTCTTTGGCAGACAGTAGAGTTGACATAGATACCTAGTGCCCCTGAGGATCCCCCTCTGGGGCCTCCCACTCAGCTGACGCCAAAACAGAGTCCTATCAGATGGTCTGAGCTACCATCTGATAGGGGTCTGTAAAGGGGAAATGTCTGGATTTCCATCATGGGGTTCCCCAGACCCAAAAGGTGGGAAAATGTGGGATACAAATGTAACAAATAATAATAATAGTATTAGGAGACATTAACCTTCACCTGGAAGACCCAAACTCTATCAAAGTACGAGAATGCAAGGAATTCCTCCACTTATGGGACCTCAAATGGCCACATATGCAAGCAACCCACGTAAAAGGGCACACACTCGACCTCATCTCACACAAAACGTCAATAGACCAGAACCTAATCATAACAGATATTAAATGGACAGAAACACCATGGACCGATCACTACAAACTAAACCTATCCCTAAAATGGCGGAAGAAGGGATCATACCGGATACAAGAATACACAATTTACAGCACATGAGGTCATGTAGACCCAAAAATGTTCTGGCAACAGATATACAATAACAAGTGGACAACACAAACGGACTCCATAAACTACTTCATAGAATGGGATAAAAGATGCAGAAGCATTCTAGATGAAATAGCACTCTTATGAACAAAAACCTCACGTAGACACAACATGATACCATGATTAAACGATGAACTGAAAAAGCTAAAAACGCAATCCAGCAAACTCGAACGAGCATAGAAAAAAACAAAGATGAACAGACATTCAACGCATGGAAGCAAACACAAAGGAATTACAAATACGCAATAAAACAGGCCAAAAGGTCATACTATAAAACCAAAATAGGAACAGATTACAAAGACACAAAGAAACTATACCAACTCGTGAACAAATTACTAGACACCACCTTGGTCACTACAACTAATACAGACATCCCATCTGCAGACAAACTTGCTAAATACTTCAGAGAAAAAATTGCAAATCTACCACACGACACCTCCGATATTGAAAACTTCCTCAACAGTTTGGACCCTACCCAGCTATCTAATAAAATCCGCCCCTGACTGCTACATAGCTGACCTCACATCCAACCTAAACTACATGCTTCAACAAGGTCTCTTCCCTAAGGAAAATGGCAATATCCTACTCACCCCAATATCAAAAGATACCAAGAAAAAAAACAATCAATCAATCACTAACTACCGCCCAGTAGCATCTATCCCACTGGTAGTCAAACTGATGGAAAGCATGGTAACCAAACAACTTACTGATTACATAAACAAATTCACAATATTACATGAATCACAATCAGGATTTCGCCCCCTCCACAGCACTGAAACAGTACTAATAACCGGGCTATGGTAATGGTGTAGAGTTGTGGAGAGTGGGTTTTGGGGAGTATTTGGGGGGCTCAGCACCCAAGGTAAGGGAGCTATGCACCTGGGAGCTATTGTTTTTTAAAAATTTTTAGAAGTGCCCCCTAGGGTGCCCGGTTGGTGTCCTGGCACGTGAGGGGGACCAGTGCACTACAAATGCTGGCCCCTCCCACGACCAAATGCCTTGGATTTGGCCGGGTTTGAGATCGCCGGCTTCGGTTTCCATTATGGGCAAAAACCGAGGCCGGCCATCTCTGACATTTGGGCGGCCCCAACCGTATTATCGAAAAAAAAAGATGGCCCCGCCCCTTCGTGGTGCCGTCCTTAGAGATGGGTGTCCCCGTTCGAAAATGCCCCTCTAGGTATATTTGACTCACCTGTACTAAACCATAAGACCTTAGTCTTATCTGCTTTTAACTTAAACTTCACATGATAAAAACTGGATAATGAAGATGTTCTTTAAAAATAAAGGAAAGACATTTAAAGGTCTAAAAATTCAAATATTCCCAGACATATCAAGAGATACCCAGAAAAGACGGCAACAATTCCTCCAGATGAAAACTGAAGTGCTTCAGATGGGAGCTACATTTTTCCTAAGATACCCCTGCAAATGCGTGGTTAAATACCAATCTTTTAAATATGTTTATTATGAACCCTCTCAGCTTGCTGCTTTCATAACATCAAAAAGCTCTAGTTAATGTAATAAGAAATTGGTTCACGTCTGATTACAAATGTGTTTAAAAATTTCCTAAATCTCCACTGTTTAGGAATCTTGGACTCTCGTTGCGGACTTGAGATTGGTTACAGATAATAGAGTTTATTCTTTTCTTTCCCCTTTTTTCCCCAGTTTAATTTTCTAAGATAACCAATCTTTTCTGTACAAGTAATGTAATGTCTCATATAAAAATAGAAATGCTTATAATGAAAAAAAAATTTAAGCTTCACAGAGGCAACGTTTTATTTCATCCACACAATATTTAATTCCAGAAAACAAACCATCTTGAGATGTACATGAAATGAGATTGAAGGGGGGCAGACTCAAGAAAAATGTCAGGAAGTATTTTTTCACGGAGAGAGTGGTGGATGCTTGGAATGCCCTCCCGCGGGAGGTGGTGGAAACGAAAACGGTAACGGAATTCAAACATGCGTGGGATAAACATAAAGGAATTCTGCTCAGAAGGAATGGATCCTAAGGAGCTTAGACGAGATTGGGTGGCAAAGCTGGTGGCGGGAGACGGAGATGGTGCTGGGCAGACTTATAGGTCTGTGCCAGAGCCGATGGTGGGAGGCAGGACTGGTGGTTTAGAAGCGGGGATAGTGCTGGGCAGACTTATACGGTCTGTGCCCGGAAAAGGACAGGTACAAATCAAGGTAAGGTATACACAAAAAGTAGCACATGTGAGTTTATCTTGTTGGGCAGACTGGATGGACCGCGCAGGTCTTTTTCTGCCGTCATCTACTATGTTACTATGTACCTGCTGAAACCAGCACAAAAATAACATCTGCCTAGGACAGAAGTTTCATACCATCATCCAGTTTTAAATTCCTAAGTGAACTCGTATATAAATTATTTAATGCTGAAGATATGGGAGACCCTTGTGGGACTCCAAACGATGGTTGCCATGAATTTGAAAGCTTTCCATCCTTTGTTACCAAAGAGTGCCTATTCACTAGAAAAGAATGAAACCACCGAAGAACAGTTGAAGCAAAACCTAATTCAGATAACATATCAATTATATAACTATGATTAACCGTATCAAACGCAGCAGATGTGTCCAATTGAAGAAGCAATACAATATCTTTTCCTCTGCAATAATGCCTTATTCACTTCAGATGTTAGCAGTAAAAAGAGACTCTCAGTACTGTGATACATTGTAAAAACCACGTTGAGAATCATAAAATAAATTAGCCTTTTGCACAAATTCTATCAATTTAGCAACAGGCCTAAAGTTAGCTTGAAAGGCCCTTGGTGCTTTTTCTGTATTTGTATCGTTGTGTGTACTTTTGACCCTTCTCCTCTGTTGCTGCTGCCTTCTCATAATTAAAATAAAAATGTTTTGTCCAGCAGACCCGGTAAAAAGAGCACAAGTGGCACAGCCAACTCATGCTCTAGGCCTTTATCTCTGGATGAGCATCAGCAGTACTGACAAATTTGTACAGCAACTTCCAGCCAAACAAGATGTTATTGAGCTTCCCAATCTCAGGATGTTGCTGATGACGTTAGCTTCAGAACTTAGTACAAGAACAGTGCTGGGCAAAGGCAAGGACAAATCAAACTCGGGTATAAAGTATCACATACCATGTAAAATGAGTTTATCTTGTTGGGCAGACTGGATGGACCGTTCAGGTCTTTATCTGCCGTCATTTACTATGTTACTCTTTGGAGGTTCTACGTGGAACGTTGCTACTAATTGGGATTCCGGAATCTTGTAACTCTTTAGGATTCCAGAATCTTCAGAACTTTTAGTACAAGAACAGTGCTGGGCGGACTCCTACGGTCTGCGCCCTGAGAATGGCAAGGACAAATCAAACTTGGGTATAAATATAAAGTACCACATACCATGTAAAATGAGTTTATCTTGTTGGGCAGACTGGATGGACAGTACAGGTCTTTATCTGCCGTCATTTACTATGTGCAAGCTGTGAGGCTCATTAACTTCTGAGTCTGATGAAAATAGAAGAAATTAATGCAGCAAATATTTATACCTCTCCTTATGGCACAGGGAGAGCTAAGATTACTACTACTACTTAGCATTTCTATAGCGCTGCCAGGGTTACGCAGCGCTGTACAAGTTTAACATGGGGAAGGACAGTCCCTGCTCAAGAGAGCTTACAATCTAAAGGTTACAAACTATGTAGTCAGTGTACAGTGGTGGAAATAAGTATTTGATCCCTTGCTGATTTTGTAAGTTTGCCCACTGACAAAGACATGAGCAGCCCATAATTGAAGGGTAGGTTATTGGTAACAGTGAGAGATAGCACATCACAAATTAAATCCGGAAAATCACATTGTGGAAAGTATATGAATTTATTTGCATTCTGCAGAGGGAAATAAGTATTTAATCCCTCTGGCAAACAAGACCTAATACTTGGTGGCAAAACCCTTGTTGGCAAGCACAGCGGTCAGACGTCTTCTGTAGTTGATGATGAGGTTTGCACACATGTCAGGAGGAATTTTGGTCCACTCCTCTTTGCAGATCATCTCTAAATCATTAAGAGTTCTGGGCTGTCGCTTGGCAACTCGCAGCTTCAGCTCCCTCCATAAGTTTTCAATGGGATTAAGGTCTGGTGACTGGCTAGGCCACTCCATGACCCTAATGTGCTTCTTCCTGAGCCACTCCTTTGTTGCCTTGGCTGTATGTTTGGGTCATTGTCGTGCTGGAAGACCCAGCCACGACCCATTTTTAAGGCCCTGGCGGAGGGAAGGAGGTTGTCACTCAGAATTGTACGGTACATGGCCCCATCCATTCTCCCATTGATGCGGTGAAGTAGTCCTGTGCCCTTAGCAGAGAAACACCCCCAAAACATAACATTTCCACCTCCATGCTTGACAGTGGGGACGGTGTTCTTTGGGTCATAGGCAGCATTTCTCTTCCTCCAAACACGGCGAGTTGAGTTCATGCCAAAGAGCTCAATTTTTGTCTCATCTGACCACAGCACCTTCTCCCAATCACTCTCGGCATCATCCAGGTGTTCACTGGCAAACTTCAGACGGGCCGTCACATGTGCCTTCCGGAGCAGGGGGACCTTGCGGGCACTGCAGGATTGCAATCCGTTATGTCGTAATGTGTTACCAATGGTTTTCGTGGTTACAGTGGTCCCAGCTGCCTTGAGATCATTGACAAGTTCCCCCCTTGTAGTTGTAGGCTGATTTCTAACCTTCCTCATGATCAAGGATACCCCACGAGGTGAGATTTTGCGTGGAGCCCCAGATCTTTGTCGATTGACAGTCATTTTGTACTTCTTCCATTTTCTTACTATGGCACCAACAGTTGTCTCCTTCTCGCCCAGCGTCTTACTGATGGTTTTGTAGCCCATTCCAGCCTTGTGCAGGTGTATGATCTTGTCCCTGACATCCTTAGACAGCTCCTTGCTCTTGGCCATTTTGTAGAGGTTAGAGTCTGACTGATTCACTGAGTCTGTGGACAGGTGTCTTTCATACAGGTGACCATTGCCGACAGCTGTCTGTCATGCAGGTAATGAGTTGATTTGGAGCATCTACCTGGTCTGTAGGGGCCAGATCTCTTACTGGTTGGTGGGGGATCAAATACTTATTTCCCTCTGCAGAATGCAAATAAATTCATATACTTTCCACAATGTGATTTTCCGGATTTAATTTGTGATGTGCTATCTCTCACTGTTACCAATAACCTACCCTTCAATTATGGGCTGCTCATGTCTTTGTCAGTGGGCAAACTTACAAAATCAGCAAGGGATCAAATACTTATTTCCACCACTGTAGGTAGCATGAATGGGGAAGGTGGTTAGGCGCCAAAAGCAAGGGAGAAGAGATGGGCCTTAAGTAAGGACTTGAAGATGGGCAGGGAGGGCGCTTGGCGTATGGGCTCGGGAAGTCTGTTCCAGGCATAAGGTGATGCGAGGCAGAAGGGGCGGAGTCTGGAGTTAGCGGTGTTGGAGAAGGGTACAGATAGGAGTGATTTGTCCTGAGAGCGGAGGTTACGGGCAGGAACATACGGGGAGAGGAGGGTAGAGAGGTAATGGGGGGCTGCAGATTGAGTGCATTTGAAGGTCAATAGGAGAAGCTTGAACTGAATACGGTAGCGGATCGGGAGCCAGTGAAGTGACTTGAGGAGAGGGGTGATATGAGAGTATCGGTTCACGCGGTAGATAAGACGTGCGGCGAAATTTTGGACAGCTTGAAGGTGGGATAGATGGCTAAGCGGGAGGCCAGCGAGAAGAAGGTTGCAATAGTCAAGACAAGAGGTAACGAGCGAGTGGACGAGGGTTCGGTTGGTCTGTTCAGAGAGGAATGGGCGAATTTTGCTAATATTATAGAGGAAGAAGCGACAGGTCTTAGCAGTCTGCTGGATATGGGCAGAGAAGGAGAGGGAGGAGTCGAAGATGACTCCGAGATTGCGGGCTGAAGAGATGGGGAGGATGAGGGCGTTGTCAACAGAGACGGCAAGTGGGGGAAGAGGAGAAGAAGGTTTGAGTGGAAAGACAAGGAGCTCAGTCTTTGCCATGTTCAGTTTCAGATGCCTGTTGGACATCCAGGCAGTGATGACTGAGAGGCAGGCCGAAACTCTGGCCTGGGTTTCGACTGTGATGTCGGGAGTGGAGAGATAAAGCTGGGTGTCATCAGCATAGAGATGGTACTGGAAACCATGTGATGAGATCAGCGAGCCCAGGGAAGAGGTGTAGATCGAGAAAAGAAGCGGTCCAAGGACAGATCCTTGGGGATGATGAGGGCTGAGGTGCATTTGTAATGCTGTGTGTAACGTGGTAGTGGGTCTCAATACTGGCATTGCAGGAGATTGGCAGAGCTGTAAGGTGCATATCTAAACAACACTACTCTGTAAGCAATATGTGACATTCAGGAGCCTGAAAGCTTTCAGCATTTAGAGAATCTGTACCTATCCGTACACACAGAACATACATCTTATAATATTCCTATTTGCAGCAATAATGCTCTGCCCCACACTGATAGGATTTCTTTGTCAGAGAACACAGAAATCACTTTATTACATAAACCTCTTCAGGCTTGGCAAGGACATGGTAATGTCGGGGACACTGACAGATCTATTTCTTTTCACCTGCCGCCTTCCTTCCATATCAAAGATAAGAGCAAACAGGCAAAAATTCAAAAACACAGGTTAGAGAAAGAGGGAACAAAGGGAAAGGAAGTGGAGGGCAAGAGAATGAGAGAGAAAAACAAAGGAGGCAAGGAGAGAAACCAAGAGCAGGAAAGAGATGAGGAGAGAAGCAGAGCGGGAGGAACAGATGGAAAGAAGGACAGGGACAGAGAGAAAAGATATTGCGAGAGACCAGAAAAAGCAACAATCAAATGGGAATGAGGCAGTGGTGTGCTGGAGCCGGCTCGTTCTGGCTCGCAAGATCCGGTTGTTAAATTTTGCCCGGACTTGCGACCGGTTGTTGGAAAGGGTGAGCCAGCTCTCCCTCCCTCCTCCCTCCGGATCCGGTCCCTCACCGATCCTACCTTGACCATCGAATTCTTCGGGGCAGGCAGGCCAAACCTTTCAATGAGAGTAAGTGAAGGGGGCAAGGTACTGTCTCCTGGTGCCTTTGTCTGCACATCTTAAAGTCATTTTTTTTTCCTTTTTTTTGCAAGGACCTATTCCATGACAACTAGTATTCTTGGTTAAGCCACATCACAGGTGGTGATGTGCACGACCGTAAAGCTCTTTGAAACACTGTATTAAAGCTGCTACTATATCCACCGGAAAAGGTGCAGAGAAGGGCGACAAAGACGATACACAGGGGATGGGACGACTTCCCTATGAGGAAAGGCTGAAGAGGCTGGGGCTCTTCAGCTTGGAGAAGAGGCGGCTGAGGGGAGATATGATAGAGGTCTATAAGATAATGAGTGGAATGGAACGGGTCGATGTGGAGCGTCTGTTTACGCTTTCCAAAAATACTAGGACAAGGGGGCATGCGATGAAGCAACAGTGTAGTAAATTTAAAACGAATCGGAGGAAATGTTTCTTCACTCAACGCGTAGTTAAACTCTGGAATTCGCTGCCAGAAAAAGTGGTTAAGGCGGTTAACTTAGCGGACTTCAAAAAAAAAGGTTGGAGGGCTTCCTGGAGGAAAAGGCCATATAATGTTATTGAATGGACGAGGGAATAATACACTATTTCTAGGATGGGCGGGACAAATTGCTTGCTCTTTTGGCCGCTGTCGGAGACAGGGTGCTGGGCTCGATGGACCTTTGATCTGTCCCAGCATGGCGATGCTTATGTACTTATGTACTATTTTTGTGTTCTTGAATGCAGATATTGTTAGTCCACAAAAGACATAAAGTAACAAGACTGAGGCAACCCATTTTAGGTCTTGGATGGTGATCCAGGGTAAGTCCTGAGCCAGTCTTTGTGCAAAATGTGTGTCTCTCCTTTGCAGACGGATCAGTGTCCCTGATGGTCTCCAGTCTTTGTGCTAAGTGTGTGTGTGTGTGTGTGTGTCTCCTGTACAGGGGACACTGGGATGTAGATGGAGCACTGTCCCCAATAGTCTCCTGAACCAGCCTTTGTGCAAAATATGTCTCTCCTTTGCAGGGGACACTGGGATGTAGATGGAGCACTGTCCCCAATAGTCTCCTGAACCAGCCTTTGTGCAAAATATGTCTCTCCTTTGCAGGGGACACTGGGATGTAGATGGAGCACTGTCCCCAATAGTCTCCTGAACCAGCCTTTGTGCAAAATATGTCTCTCCTTTGCAGGGGACACTGGGATGTAGATGGAGCACTGTCCCCAATAGTCTCCTGAACCAGTCTTTGTGCAAAATATGTCTCTCCTTTGCAGGGGACACTGGGTTGTAGACGGATCAGTGTCCCTGATGGTCTCCAGTCTTTGTGCTAAGTGTGTGTGTGTGTGTGTGTGTGTGTGTGTGTCTCCTGTACAGGGGACACTGGGATGTAGATGGAGCACTGTCCCCAATAGTCTCCTGAACCAGCCTTTGTGCAAAATATGTCTCTCCTTTGCAGGGGACACTGGGATGCAGATGGAGTACTGTACCTGATAGTCTGCTGGCACGTTGCCCTCACAAAGTCCTGGACATGAACTTGGCTGAAATGCTGGTCATAATACTCAATCAGCTTGCAGTAAATGGTGGGCACAGCCATGAAAACATTGATGTAAGGAGCTCTCTTCTTTAAGAAGTGTTCCCAGACCTGTGGAAAGGAAATTGGTTCAATCTTCCTGTAAGTTACTTGGTGCCATCAATGTACAGGGCCCAACACGCTAGAGAGAAGCTCTGAGTGAAGAGAACCTCAGAACTGGCCTAACAATTTATTTATCTATCTAAGCGGTGAACAGTAAAACGCAGGAAATAATGAACTAAACAAGTAGGCGATCGATTAACAAGATCCAGCACGAAAAAAGCAGCGGTAGATCTAAAAAAACAAAATCTCCAAGATGGGTAAATTGTACAAAATGTTCAATTTATTCACCACTAAAATAATAAACACATAAATAATTAAAAGCCCGACATGACCATTGCTGCTGCTTCTGAGGAGAGAGTAGTTTAAAACCAGTAGGAGAAGCGTTCTGTCAACACCACCGAGTTCCCTTTCAAGCTCCCGGCGCAGCCTTTTCAGAGTGTGAAACATGGTCGTATCAGGCTTTTAATTATTTATGTATTTATTATTTTAGTGGTGAATAAACTGAACATTTTGTACAATTTGCACATTTTGGAGGGTTTTTTTTTTTTTAGATAAACTGCTTCTTTATTTCCTTTCTAAACATCAGACATATAATAGATAAACTGCAAACAACATACTAGCATAAAAAACAAACACTAAAATTATTTATTATTTTTATTAGGATTTATTTACCGCCTTTTTGAAGGAACTCACTCAAGGCGGTGTACAGTAAGAATACATCAAACATGAGCAATAGACAATTACAGCAGTAAAAATATTCAAGTAACAATATGGCATGGTATACTACTTACAATGTCAACACAATACGTAATAGAACATTATAATTGATAGCGAAGGGTAAAGCAAAGATGTAACACATAGAAGGGTAAGAAAGTAGGAAGAGTTAGAAAGTAAGGTGATTGATTTAAAGAAAGTTGTTAAACTGAGATGCAACCTCCCGAAGAATGCATGAACAAAACTGTGTGAAAAGTTCCGACTTTCTTATGAACAGAAATCAAATCAGCCTGAAAACAAAGAGCAGAAGGCAGAAAATGCCACACTTGTGGCAGCATAATTGAAAAGGAGCAGAAGTAAACCAAAGATTTTGTCAGGCAAGTGCTAAAGGGAGCTGTCAAAAGTCCCCGAGATTCAGAGCCCAGATTACACCTAGGCTGGTAGACTCAGAACTGATTTCAATAAAAACAGCGCTATGCCGTGCAATGATTTAAACAAGGGAAGTAGCTTAAATTGGACATGTACGGGAATAGGAAGCCAGTGAAAAGCAAATGAACCAGAAGTAATGTGATCAGTACACTTACACCCTGTTAAACACCACTTGCAAGGTCTCAGTGGAATGACCACAGTACAGGGAGTCCAAGATGTGGCCCATCAGCCCTCAGGATACAGTTGGTTCGGGATTTTACCCAATTAGGGGGCCTTTTACAAAGCCGCGCTAGAGTTTTAGCTCACAGTAAAAAAATCAGCTGGCAGCAAACGTGAGACGCTCATAGGAATATGAGCATCTCAGCGTTCACCGTGAGCTAAGAACATTGCGCGGCTTTGTAAAAGACCCCCCTCAGTGAGCAAATATGAGTTTGAAGAACTGCAAAGTTATTTGATGGCCATAAGGTCACATTTCAGAAGAGGCTGCACAGATTTTGATAGCATGAACCAGGCCAAAGCATTCATGCAGCTCGTACATATATAGATTTCTGATCGTATGGCCTAATTTTGCAAATGAGATCTTTTATGACCAGTCCCACCCTGCTACTTTGGTTTGTAGCATCAGCAAACCAAATTGGCTGTTACTATGGGTTAAATACATATTTCTTAAATGTATATCAATCAGACAAATGTATTCTCAGTTAGGTTTCACGATCTCTCTAGTCACAGACAAAGCTCCAGAATGGTGCAGAGCTCTGCCTCTAATATGACAAACAAATAAAAGAGAGCATGATGGCAGAAGAGAGCCAGATGGCCCATCCGCATCAACTTACATAAGTACATAAGTAATGCCATACTAGGAAAAGACTAAGGGTCCATCGAGCCCAGCATCCTGTCCACGACAGCGGCCAATCCAGGCCAAGGGCACCTGGCAAGCTTCCCAAACGTACAAACTTTCTATACATGTTAGCCGCGGAATTGTGGATTTTTCCCAAGTCCCTTTAGTAGTGGTTTAGGGACTTGTCCTTTAGGAAACCGTCTAACCCCTTTTTAAACTCTGCTAAGCTAACTGCCTTCACCACTTTCTCCGGCAACGAATTCCAGAGTTTAATTATACGTTGGGTGAAGAAAACCTTTCTCCGATTTGTTTTAAATTTACTACACTGTAGTTTCATCGCATGCCCCCTAGTCCTAGTATTTTTGGAAAGCGCGAACAGATGCTTCACATCTACCTGTTCCACTCCACTCATTATTTTATATACCTCTATCATGTCTCCCCTCAGCCGTCTCTTCTCCAAGCTGAAAAGCCCTAGCCTCCTTAGTCTTTCTTCATAGGGAAGTCGTCCCATCCCCGCTATCATTTTAGTCGCCCTTCGCTGCACCTTTTCCAATTCTACTATATCTTTCTTGAGATACAGCGACCAGAATTGAACACAATACTCAAGGTGCGGTCGCACCATGGAGCGATACAACGGCATTATAACATCCTCACACCTGTTTTCCATACCTTCCCTAATAAAACCCAACATTCTATTCGCTTTCCTCTACAGTCCCTTGCTCTCCCTTAGAGATCCTCTGTGCTTGTCCCAGGCTTTCTTCGACTCATCACCACCACTTCTACTAGGAGGCTGATCCATGGATCTGTAAAGACCACCTCCTTAGTCTCCTCATTCTATGGCTCCTTGGTCTAGCTCGACACCTTCTGTTTCTCCTCTATCCTGCCTTTCCTCAAATGTTTAAGTCTGCCCCAAAGATTGTGAGCGTTTTAGTAGCTGCCATTTGAACCGCCTCCATTCAGAGAGCAGTTCTATAAATGTGCCTACATATAGGCACATATTCATTAAAGTAGGTATATACGCACATATATGCGCTTCGTCGCAAGCATTCTGACTAGCCATAGAGCTGGTTAATAGACATGTAACTTCTAGTGGTCTGTAACTAGTGTGTGTGTGTGACTGTGTGCAGCCCATGTATACGTTCAGTGAACTACACGCCACACGCTCTTGAAGATATCTGTGTGGTTCCAGAACAGCGTGTATGGGGAACACTGCCTAATAGAAGCTAATATTCAAAACACGTATGTGCACACAGCATTACCCCCTCAGTACTTGAAATGAAGTCTCAGCAGAACCTTACCCAGAGGTGCTACCACTTTTTAAACTAGTCACACCCCTGCATCCTTTTGGTTTCCAACACAATTTTACCTACCCATCTGGTCAACTTAGGATCATCAGAAATGATCACCTCCCGCCCCACTCTACTTTCATGCAAGGAAGTATTCTGCCCTTACACTGTACCACCCCCATGGGTTCTGCAGCTCCAAATGATCAACCTGCAAAACTCTAGACCATTCCTCAGGCTTTGATAGGTCCCTTCCACATGCTTTCCAAAACTTCTCTAGTGTCTACTGTGTTGCAGATTCTGGTATCATTTGTAAAGAGGCAAACCTTACCCAACAGCCCTTCTGCAATATCGTTTACAACAATGGTAAGAAATACTGGACCGGCACCAGTCCTGGCAGCACATCACAGCTAATGTCCTATTTCTCAGAATAAACTCTCATTCAACCAGTTTTTAGTCCACTCAGTCACTTCAGGACACATAGCAATGGTGCTCTGTTTATTTATAAATCAGAATTGTGTCAAAGGTCTTAATCCAAGTGTATACATCTAGCTCACAACCCTGATTCCTACAATGATAAATGACATCCAACCCCCCCCCCCCCCCCCCACCCTCAGAAGCGAGATCTTCAGCAGAAGCCCAGTCCACTGCAGCAATGGAACTGCAGCACAGAGAACACCACAGTTCAATTAAAAGCTTTTTAATGAAGTTTCCACCTCAGGGATTCATTTCTGGAGATCAGAGAAAAGTCATGCTAAACATTACAGCAGCCCCCTGGGCAACTGCCAACACTAGAACTGGAAGTCTGTGGCTATTAATTTGTACAGCGCTACATCATGGGAAGTGAAAGCAGTGGGCACCGACAGAAGTGACAAACCACAGCAATGAACTCTGTGAAGCATGCTGAGCTTTTTAAATTACCAGCACAGAGATGTGTTACATATGAGCAAACATTGGGATTCGGAGAATCCTAGGGTAAATCACCATCAGGCTGGAGATGTCTGGGAAGTCAAAGGTCTATTAAACATAAAGGCAGGTGAGAGGTGATGTGTCCTTCACAAGTAAATGACACTGAAAAGGTTGACACTGATCTCACCTGTTCTCCATTAGCAACAGCAAGAACTATCTTCATACTTCCAACCTAATGGAGTGCGTGGAAGGGGAAGTGTTTCATTTCCCCCAACAAAATGAGAGGGAAGAGAGCTCTTTTTTCCCCCCAAAAGAGTAAGAAAATAGTGAGAACAATTGGGTTCTTCTACTTCCTCATTAAAGAGATAGGAGTCTATCTCCTCTTTTGCATTAGACCAGCGGAGAGATGGTTTCTTTCCTTCATTTGAGTGGTGAAGACGGACAATCCTTCTTCCCCATCAAATTACAGGAAAGTGAAGTTGCTTACCTTAACAGGGATTCTCAGTACATAGCAGAATAAACTGGCCACAGGAGTGGGTGTTGTTATATAACAGTGCATAGGTTTTATAAGCACGGATGGGATTTCCCACAAAGGCACCAACTCTCCAATTCTCCTCAATCCATTTTGGAGCTTAGCAGTCAACACCCCAGAAAAAGGAGTCAATCTGTATGTCTCTGGAGAACCTCCATTACAGGTAAGAAACTTTGCTTTCTCCATCAACAAGGGTGATGAATCAACCATGGAAGCGGGAAATTCCATAGCTAAGGGCTGCTTAACTTAATTACTACTACTACTAATTATTTCTATAGCGCTACAAGGCGTACACAGCGCTGTACACCATACACAAAAAAGACAGTCCCTGCTCAAAGAGCTTACAATCTAGATAAGACAGGCAGACAGACAAAACAATTAAGGGTAAGGGAATAAAGACGTGAGGATAAAAGGACAGGGCAAGTGAGCAGTGGTTAGGAGTCAAAAGCAGTGGTAAAGAGGTAGGCTGACTGGAAAGGAGGTCTGGCCCTGTCAGGGGGTAGGGAAAAGGGTCTGGCCTTCTCAGTGGATTAGGAAGGAGGTATGGACATTGCCAAGGAGGGGGTTCTGGACCTTGCCAAGAGGCAGATCAGGACCAGGCAGTGGGAGGGGGAGATCGGAAGGGCTAAGGCACCTCTGTTATGTTATGCGGGTCTCATAACATAACAGGTAAGTTTCCTTCAGAAGTAGACTGGTGTGTGTGTGGTGGGGGGGGGAGGGGGGATTGACTATTAAATGAAGAGATAGTGTAGAACCGCTTGCCCAAAGCAGCTGAGCAAAGATGAACAGTGAATGTGGCTATGGCTCTTCTTTAGACTGCTTTTACTATATTAGATATCTGTAAACTGGATACAGTACAGAAGTGGGAAATATTCCCCAGCCACCTGGAGAGATTCTTTGCTATTGTAGGTTCTAATCTGTTTGGATCAAGGAAGATGAAGAGTTGAGCAGACGATAACATAGTATGTCCTTTTGAGATAATGAGCTACAGCTCTTCCGCAGCCAGAGTATGGAAGTTTAGTAACCTTAACGGCCAGATGACCTTGCAAAGATTATGGGAAACACAACAAACTGATTGATGTGAAAACCACCTTAGGGTGTTTTGATAGCACTGGAGATATTTATTTATTTGGATTTAACTCATAGCTTTTCAGTAATAGCTCAAGGTGAGTTACATTCAAGTACACTAGGTATTTCTTGATCCCCATGGGGCTTACAATCTAATTTTGTGCCTCAAGCAACGGAGGGTTAAGTTACTTTCCTAAGATCATATGAAGCAGTGACGGTATTTAAACCCTGGCTTCCCTGTTGTCAATCCATTGTTCTAACCACTAGGCTACTCCTCCAGTACACTTTATAAGATATGACACGTGTAAAACAAGTGCTTGGACTTTGCTTACTCTCTAAGCTGAAGTAATTAAAAGAAGATAAATCACCAGGTTAGATGTTTCAGTTCTGATGATTCCATCCGTTCAAAAGCTGAGCTAGAACCTCACCAAGGTCTCATGGTACTGAGAGAGTTTTGGCCCATGGTCTTGTGTTCCATTATCCTTCATAAACTCAAAAACTAATAGATGAACTGAAAATACAGTACCATTAATATGAGGATGGTACACCACTGCTGCATTCAGATGCACCCTCAGCGAAGAAGTGCCGAGAACCAAGTTGAAATTTGATCAAATATTGAAGCAAGTTCTGAGGGGCAAAAGTGAATGTGTTCAGACTTCTGCACACATGAGATTAATCTTTTCTTAAATGGTCGTCTGGAGAATTCTAGTTGCTATAAGGTTATTCTTAGAAGCTGAAGATAGGTTACTGATGCTGAATGAAGCTAACTTGCTTGTGTTACTGAAAATTGGGCTCAAACAGCTGTGCTGAGTAATAGATTTTTTTCAGAGGCCTAGGAGATTCCCTGGACATTCAAGGCCTTCATCCAACCTTAACTTTGGTCTCACAGGGTACATCTGTTTTTCTCTTATCTAAAGCTATTCTCGCATGCCCATGTTTATACTGCCTGGATACCTCCACCACAGATTATTTGTTTTTTTTCCCCTTCTCCAAGGACTTCACTTCTCAGGCCTAGTAATAGGTGAGAGGCTGATAAGCACAAATGGGGAGAGGGACCTTGGGGTGATAATGTCAGAGGATCTTAAGGCAGCAAAACAATGTGACAAGGTGGTGGCTGTATCCAGAAGGATGCGTGGCTGCATAGAGAGAGGCATATCTAGTACAAGTCAATGGTGAGGCCCCATATGGAGTATTGTGTTCAATTTTGGAGGCCTTATCTCACTAAGGACAGACATCAAAAGACTTCAGATAAGGCCTATGCAGAGTCCCAGATTCAACTCTAGCCACTGTGTTGGGCAGACTGAATGGGCCATACAGATCTTTATCTGCTGACATTTACTATGTTACTATTCAACCTCCATCTATGCTCTTAGCCAGATCCAAGGATCAGCACCTACTCCTTGATATACTTCCTCACTTGGATTTTGGGGCTATGTTCTGTCTTCATTTTCTACTTATCTCTCCCAATGCACTTTTCTCCTAATTTAACATGGAGTGTCATAAGTTAGGCATCGATTAGGCATATAACTTTCTGTGCTAAAATGGCAGTTACACATGTAACTGCACTTAGGAACTATTCTGTAACTTTGCACCTAAGTGTTCTACTACTACTACTTATCATTTCTATAGCGCTACAAGGCATACACAACGCTGTACACCATACACAAAAAGACAGTCCCTGCTCAAAGAGCTTACAATCTAGATAAGACAGGTAAACAGACAGAACAATTAAGGGTAAGGGAATAAAGAGGTGAGGATAAAATGACAGGGCAAGTGAGTAGTGGTTAGGAGTCAAAAGCAGTGGTAAAGAGGTGGGCTTTGAGTTTGGACTTGAAAACGGCCAAAGACGGGGCTAGACGTACAGGCTCGGGTAGTCTATTCCAGGCATGAGGTGCAGCAAGATAAAAGGAACAGAGTGTTGAATTAGCAGGAGAGGAGAAGGGGACAGATAAGAGAGATTTATCTACAGAACGGAGTACTCGAGTTGAGGCGTAGGGAGAGACAAGAGTGGAGACAAGTGTAATTTTCTAGTGCGTAAATACAAGGGGGTGTGGTCATGGGAGTGGGCAGGCCATGGGGGTGTCTAGCAATTACACGTGACTCTTACAGAATACTGTCAGTTACACATGTAACTAACAGCATTTAGGTGCGAGCATATACACCGGCCACTGATATGGTGTAAGCAGTTGCACTTAAGTTATGTGCATAAATGTTGACTTACACTAATATATTACCCATGCAATTGCCATTATAGAATAAGTATTTAACGTGCAGTATGTAGTTGCCAAACCTTTGGTGATCTTACCAAACTACCTCCTTTTAGTGTATGTTCTGATGGATCCTTCTTCACTGCTATTCCTACTACCAGTCAGTGTATCTCAAGGCTCTGTTTTGGAACCTCTTCTCTCTATATATATGTTCCCTTGGTGCTCTGATCTCCTCCCATGGTTTTCAGTACTGTCTTTACACTGATGAATCCCAGATCTACCTCTCTTTCTATACCACAAATTTCACCAGGAATCTAGGCCCAAGTTTTAGCCTGCTTGTCTGACATTGCAGTTTGGATGCCCCATCACCTTAAACTAAGCTTATCTTTCCCCCTTAACGCACTTCTTCCCTAGCCCCATTTTCTGTCTTCCTCCCTGTCTCCTCAGCTCATAACCTCGAGGTCATCTTTGACGCCTTTCTCTTTCTCTGCACATCTAACAGACTGCTAAAACCTGTCTCTTTATTTCATCATAATTCATTCCTTCCTGTCTGAACATGCTACCAAACTCCTTATCCACACATTCATCACCTCTTGCTTAGACTGCTACAACCTGCTCCTCACAGGTCTCCCACTGTACCAATTCAAAATTCTGCTGCATGACTCATCTTCCACCAGTGTTACTACACTCACATAACCCATTCATTAGCTCCCTATCTGTTTCTGCATATGGCTCACGGAGAAATTGTCTCACCTGCTAATTTTCTTTCCTTGCGTCCCACTAGACCAGTCCAGAACCTGTGGGTTGTGTCTATCGACCAGCAGATGGAGGTAGAGAACAAGGCTTTATGAGTCCTGCCCTATAAAGGGCATCCTGCAGCCTAAGGAGTTCAGTATTCTATAACAAAGCAATAGTGACCACAGGGCAAACCCAAACATTGAACTTTTCTGTATAGTTGCTCCTCTTACTTTATTGAGGGTTTTTGTTTTGTTTTGTATTTTTTTGCAAATATAAACGCAAGACAAACAGCAATCTGGAATGAAGAGATACTAATCTGAAATGCTGCTGTAAAGGGAGGCAATCTGGACTTGTCTGATGGGACTTATAGAAAGAAAATTAGCAGGTAAGACAATATCTCCTTCCTTACTGTCGTCACCAGACAGTCCAAAACTATTACTCAGGAAGGGTGGGGCTCACGACACCTACTTAAGCACCCTTGCTCCAAATGCAATACCTGCTTATGCAGAATCATCAAATCAATAATTTTTCACATAGGTTATCTTCTGGCTTTTCTTGTGTTTCTCAGTCATTCATGTTAGGAGGCCATCTTGGATTTACTTAATACTCCTACCCTTTCTGTTTCTTTGTATGTCTCTGTTCATCTACTTCCTTGGTCTGACTATTCTCTTCTTACGTTTGGCTACCTACCAATACTTTGTCTGTGTCATCCTCTTCTGGATCTCATCTTAAACATTATAGAGACTTGAAGGCCCTCACATCTGATCGTTTTCTCTCTTGTTGCAATCTTCTTAACAATAGTTCTTTATGAATTGATCTCTCACTGGCATTCCATAACCTCATCAGCTTTTGATAAAGCCACTCCTTACAGGGCTGTAAGCTTTGCTACTGCCAGTTCCGCCCATCATGGGTTACAACTCCTGAAACAACAACTTCCTCATCTGCAACGCCTACGGTGTAAATCTAGCACCTCTCAAGATCTGATGACCTTTAAATGTGCAGCTTCCCACTACAACAATTTGTGAATTCAGCTAAGAAAAATTAATTTTCTTCCCTTCTTAAGCGTGACACTAACCCTGCTCACTTATTTAAAATTTTGTACCAGATGAGTAGTGGCTCCCATCAAAAAAACCACTACTTGCTCATCATCAGCTGAGAATATTTCTTAAGCATTTGCCAACAAGATTTCTGATCTTCGCTCCCCCCCCCCCCCCCCCCCCCCACCACCTTTCTCTCCTCCATCACATTCTTTGAAAAGAGATTTTTGAGTCATTTCTTCCCTTCATTCACTCAATGGCATGTACTGGTCTTTCTAATGGCTATTTTCCTGCTTACTGGAAGTCAGCAGCCATTTTTCTCTCACTTAAAGAGTAGATCCTTCTAACCCACAGAATTATCGTTCTATTTCTATTTGGCATATCTGGCTACACTTTATCCTGGTTTTGTTCTTATCTTTCTGAAAGGAGTTTTCAGCTTCACTGCTCTGGTGCTGGCTCTTCTTCTCATAAAATCTCCTGCGGGGTGCCTCAGGGCTCAGACTTGGGTCCTATTCTATTTAACATTTTTCTTGCTCTGCTCGTTGAATCTCTTGATGTTCATTTTTATTTCTATTGCAGATGATATTCAGCTGCTATTTCCCCTTTAGTCAAAAACACCACAGGACACTGCAAAAATATCTCAAAAACTGGATAAAATTGCCAGCTGGCTATCTACAAATGGATTGAAACTTAATGCTTCCAAAACCACCGCTGCCCTCTTTTCTCTTTGCCCTTTTCCTGACCTCCCAGTTTTACCAACCATTCTGGGTGATCAAGAGGGGAATAATCGAGCAGCGCCGGTGAAATAGATTGCCGGCGATCTATTTTGGCGGCGCCGCAAACAGCTGGCTGAACCATATTATCAAAAAAGATGGCCGGCCATCTTTTCTTTCGATAATACGGTTTGGCCCAGCCAAATGCCAGAGTTCGCCAGGTTTGAGATGGCCAGTTTTGTTTTTCAGCAATAACGGAAACTAAAAGCAACCATCTCAACCCCACCCAAATCCAAGGCATTTGCTCGTGGGAGGAGCCAGCATTTGTAGTGCACTGGTCCCCCTGACATGCCAGGGGGCACTTCTAAAAATTAAACAAAAATATACAAATACCTCCCAGGTGCATAGCTCCCTTACCCTGGGTGCTGAGCCTCCCAAATCCCCTCCAAAACCCACTCCCCACAACTCTACACCACTACCTTAGCCCTTATGGGTGAAGGGGGGCACCTACATGTGGGTATAGTGAGTTTTTTTTTGGAGGGGGGTTGGAGGGCTCAACACTTACCACCACAAGTGTAACAGGTAGGGGGGATGGGCCTGGGTCCGCCTGCCTGAAGTCCTCTGCAACCAACAAAAACTGTTCCAGGGACCGGCGTACTGCTGTCAGGCAGCTGGGCATGACATTTGAGGCTGGCATACAGGCTGGCAAGAAAGGTTTTTATTTTTTTAGTTGGTGACCACTGGGGTACTACGGGGAGGTCATCTCCCATTCCCTCCGGTGGCCATCTGGTCAGTTGGGGCACCTTTTTGAGGCTTGGTCATGAAAATAAAAGGACCAAGTAAAACCGGCGAAATACTGATTAACGCCACTTTTGTTTTTTCCATTATGCGCTGAAGCCGGCCATCTGGTAGCCATGCCTATGCCCACCCATGTCCCACCTTCGCTACGCCGCCGACATGCCCCCTTGAACTTTCACCGGCTCGGCGACGGGAAAGCGGCGATGGTGTCAAAAAAGCAGCTTTCGATTATACCGATTTTGCCGCTTTTGAGAGATCGCCGGGGAGATCTCTTTCAAAAATAAGCCTGCAAGTTACCCTTGAAAAATCTGTTAGAATTTTGGCAGTTATCCTTGATAGCCAACTGTCTTTCTCTTCTCAAATCTTGACTTTGGTTCAGGTAATAAATAGAAATAAAACAAAACATAGAAAAGAAAATATGTAACCCTTTTTCTTCAGATCAGAAATCTGGTTCAGAAATCCTCTCTCACCCTGAGACAATTTCGTGCTGCTTGTTTTCTTCTTGATAGACATTCTCTTTGTCTTCTTATCCATTCCCTCACTCTTTCCTGTCTTGATTACTGTAATTCCATTCTCTATGGTACACCTCAATATCAACTGCGCCGCTTACAGGTTATTCAGAATACAGCTTTGAAATTATTCTATGGGGCCAAGAAGTTCAACAGTGTGACACCATTTTTACTTGCTGAACATTGGTTACCCATCTTTTTTTCACTTGTCGTTTAAGATCCTTACCATGTCATACACTAGGGCTAAGTATAGTGAACGGAATTACTTATTGATGGATAGAAAAGCATGCGAGAAGGACGACAGTTTTGAAACATTCATCCTAAAATTTACAAGGGGAGGAGAAGAGGTGGGCAACATCATAAGAAAGAACTGGGACATAATACAATCCCATACCCTATTTGCCAAAAGCAGTGTACGCATTGCATTCTCTAGGGGCACAAACTTGAAAGAAAAACTTAGTCCTGCACAATTGAGACCGAAGATTGATTCCATAGGACCTAAAGGCCATTTTAGATGTGGTAGTTGTAGTACATGATGTACCATCACCAGAGAGTGTGATGAATTCATCAATCCGGCAGACGGGGAAAAGTACTTCATTAATTCTTATACCAACTGCCGCTCTGACCATGCTGTTTATGTATTACAATGTCCTTGCCTAAAACTATATGTGGGAAAAACCACTCGGCAACTAAACACTCGCCTCATTGAACACAAATCTTGTCTGAAACATAAATTACCAGGTTCCCCTTTAACAGCACATTGAATTGCCACGAAACACGAATTTTCAGAATTTCAATGTTTTGCAATTGATCAAATTAAAACTGACATTAGAGGCGGGGATAAAGCTAAATGCCTCTTACAATTGGAACAGCGATGGATTTTTAGGTTGAAAGCCCTAGAACCTAAGGGTCTCAAGACGCTTATACATTGGGCAACATTTTTTTAAAGGCCGGTAGTATCCCTTTAAAACATCTAGACCGATGCCGTCTGTTGCACGTCGAGGAACGTCTATAAATTTAGGCGCCATTTTATTGAACGGGTTGTTTAGGATAGCGGACAGAATTTAAGTTGCATCCAAGTAAGTACTAATGACTTCAGTGACACAAGAGTGGAAGGGTACAATAAACGCTGTGCTGGTAATAACTTTCAGTGTAGAATGCATAATCACTTAGACATTTGAAAGTCCGGAGGATAGCTTCTGATTGTGGTTTTCATTGTTTTAGACACCAGCATAAGCAGGAGGTCTGTTTCCTCGACAAAGCCTACACGGTGAAACGGGACCCCGTCGGAAGAAAGACTAAAATTAGTGCTTTATGCTTCATGATTCCAGACTCAAAAGGAGAAAGACTAAGGTAAGTGCTTTATGCTTATGTTTCCAGATCTAAATGCCAACTTAAACTTTGGAGGTTTTTTCAAGCCAATGAAGAATTTACCCCGTGAGTCTTAAGACGAGAAAACTTGGACCGGGGCTACAGAGGCCTTTTCCTCCTTTACACACAAAGATTTATCACCACATTATCTTGAAACCATTTTGGTGTATTTAATAGCTTTTCGATTTAACATTGTGGTTCAGCCCTTAGTTGGCTGGAATTTTACATTATTCACCAGGGTTCCCCATCTTTCTTATTTAGTTTCCTTATTTCCTACCAACTTTTGCATGCCTTGCGCTCTGCAGATCAGCATCTTCTCGTTATTTCCTCTCCCCTTCAGATTTGTTCTCATTTTGCATGACCCACCTGTTTTAGTGTCACTGTACTCACACTTTGGAATTAATTTCCTCTGTATCTCCACTCCGAGTTGTCTTTTTTGAAATTTAAGACCTTATTAAAAACTTACTTCTTTTCGCTTGCTTTCCCCTCTTCAACAATATGATTTTCCACACTAATCCACAGTTTTTCTATGGGCCCTAAAAGGTTTGGTTCTTGGGCCAGTTCTTTTTAACATTTTTGTAAGCGATATTGCTAAAGGGCTGTCTGGTAAGTTTTCAATAGAGTAGACACCCCCAATGGTGTAGATAACATGAGGAAGAACTTAGCAAAGCTAGAGGAATGGTCTGGAATTGGGCAGCTTAGAATGCTAACAAAAAAATGCAGGGTCATGCACTTGGGCTGCAAAAACCTGAGGGAATGGTACAGTTTAGGAGAAGAAGAACTTCTGTGCACGAAAGAGAAGCAGGACTTCAGTGTGATCATATGCGATGATCTTAAGGTGGCCAAACAGGTAGAAAAGGCAACAATGAAAGCTAGAAGGATGCTTGGGTGCATAGGGAGAGGAATGGCCAGTAGGAAAAAGGTGATGCCCTTGTATAAGACTCTGGTAAGACCTCACTTAGAATATTGTGTACAATTCTGGAGGCCGCACATTCAAAAATATATAAACAGGATGAAGTCAGTCCAGAGGGTAGCTACTAAAATGGTCAGTGGTCTTTGTCATAAAGCATATGTGGACAGATTTAAAGATCTCAATATGTATACTTTAGAAGAAAGGCGGGAATAGGAGAGATACGATAGAGACATTTAAATACCTATACAGTATAATTGCAGAGGAGGCGAGTCTCTCAACTGAAAGGAAGCTCTGGAACGAGGGAGCATATGATGAAGGTTAAAGGGGATAGACTCAGAAAAAACCGGAGGAAATACTTCATCAGGGAAAGACTGGTGAATTCATGGAACAGCCTCCTGGTGGAAGTGGTGGAGATGAACACAGTATCTGAATTCAAGAGAACTTGGGACAGGTATGTAGAATCTCTTAAGGGAGTGACAGGGAGAGTAGATGGCATGGATGGGCAGACTAGATAGGCCATATGGTCTTTATCTGCCTACATTTTGCTATATCTCTATGTCTACTGAAGACAATAAAGAAACTTCCTTTACTTACCTACACATGCATTCATTGTGCAGCTCATCGGTGTCTATCCTCTCCTCTTTCCCTACACCCCTCCTTATGAACTCCATTCATCAGGTACGTCACTCTTATCTGTTCCCTTCTCCTCAACTTCCAGCAAGACTCTATTCCTTCCACTTTGCCATATGCCTGGAAAAGACTTCCTGAGTCAGAACATCATGCTCATCTCTGGCCTCAATCAAATCCAGGCTAAAAGTCCACCTCTTTGAGGCTGCTTTTAAAACTTAACCTCTTATTCAACTGTCTAATATCCATGTTGTTTTAATCACAGTAAATGACAGCAGATAAAAGATGGAGTCCATCCAGTCAGCTCAAGAAGGCAGCCATAGCCGTAGCTGCCACTCTGTGCAAGCTATAATCATTCATGATTAAACACTGACTGGCAGTCTGCCATCAGGCCAACCACAGTCTTCCTTAAACACAATCTCCCACCTTAACAGAGAGGCAGAGCTGGGGAAATCAGCCAGGAGGGTGTGGTCTAGCCAAGGAAGATAAAAACCCAGAGCTAGAGAAAGTCAGAGAGGCCTACAATAGGAAAAGCAACCCTCCAGATTATCTATACTATGTATGTGTAGGGAATATTTTTGCTCAGCGTTGACTTAACCTGCAAGTTAGAACAAATTATTTTTGTATGTTGTCAGAGACTGCTCAAGAAACTTGAACGAGGTACAATGGTCTTTAATGAGGAGCATTGGTCTCCTTTTCTCTGAAGAGATTTTCTCCAGTACGTAGGATAACAGTTAGCCTATCATGTGCAACTTCTTTGAAGCTGGAATCTCTAAGCCAAGCATGCACAACATACATGCTAAAGTGTTAAATGATTCATATGCTGGCCCATATCGACTTCATAGGAGCAGGAGTACAACAGTGGCAATGTAGAGCCTCCACTGTCCACAACTGCCGTGTTGCATTTTCGGCTACACAGCCCTATGGAATCCCATGTAGTTCAAAACACCACAACAGGACTGGAAAGTAGAGGGGGAAAACATGGTCCAAGGTACCTCACTGATGCTGTCCTCATCCTCCTCCTACTAACAAGCCAAGATGGTCTGGTTTGGGGTGGGAAGAAGGAAACAAGCTAAATCTACTAATGCCCCCACCCAATGACGGAAAAGATGCTGCTGGGTGGATGAATAAGCTCAGTGGGTCAGAAACAGTATTTAACACCTAAGTTTTAATGAGCTCTGAGAGAACTGTTCCATTGGAGGACATCACCCAGTTATGTGGCCAATTCATCAAGCTGGTTAATGAAGAAAAGGTTAGAACTGAAAAAGTCTATGATAATGTAGAAGATAAGAAAACAAACTAGTTGAATCTGGAAGTATTTGTCTGTATCCGTTTTATAATTTTTTCCAAAAACATTTATTAAGCTGTGACCATTCAAGCATCCTCTCTTGTTTTTTTTAATTGTCTATTATTTTTACCACACTGTAATTGACTCATTTCTCAAAATGCAGAAGAGGTGTTGAAAAACAATAAAGACACACTACTTCAGTGAAGACTTCAGCTGAAACTGGGTGTCTTTTCCCTGAATCTGATTTCAAGACATTTAGTAAAGCAGCTGGTGAGGTGAAGACACAAGCTAGAAATTACTCAGGGTTTCCCATGCTGGAGAAAGCCTTCTCTACATCCAAGTTTCAGATGAAAATGATAATCACGCACATTTCAACTCCCAAAGAAGGTCCTTTCAATGACCATTGGGGAGAAAGGCATAAGGAGTACATTCTGCAAGGCAAGAGTACCCCAGAATTAAGGTCACAGATGATACCAGTACTGCAACCTGCTAATGCTCTACTGCACCTCTGACCTCAACTCCAAGTTCAACTTTCAGTAGCAATGTGATACATCCTGTATAGCTGCACCTTCACACCCTCTGGATGTCAATCATACTAAATGAGTTTCAGCATCAGAGAGATCTGGGTAAGAAACACACCCCTCCCTCCTGCAAAACACACATACACACACTGGCCCTCCATTCTTCATTGTCAGTGCATTGATCTGTGGATGTCACCAGAGCAGTGTGGAATATAAAGGAACAATCAATCACTGAGCTCTCAGCGGTGCACGTTAAGGAACAAGGCAGAAAGAACTGAGGATTTCTCTTCTTTTTAAAACGTTTCTCTTCCCCCACCAGACAGCTCAACCAGTGCAACAAGATGCAGAATTCCCTGTGCTTTTTGTATCTAATTCAGTGTCTATCTTGCAGTCATACAGTTTTCTAAAAATAATATCCAAGATTTATAATGCATCAGGGCACATCGAACTGTACAATACCTCTACAGAAATGGGGGAAAAGGGCAACATTTGAGAAGCGGTGTATACTAATGGCCTTAGTATGAGAAATAAGGTTCTGGTTCTAGAGGCTGTGATGGATGAGACTGACTTGGATTCAGCGGTTTATGTTTATTGAATATTTATATACTGCTTTTATTAGACAAGAAGGTCAAAAGCGGTTTACAGCTGATAAAAAATATAGAAAAACATGGAATGTCAAAAATTATAATAGGAAAGAAGGATAAACACAACAAAAGAGTATAAATTCTCAGGCACAGAGGGTTGAAAACTCTGTTCGGCAATGTGATCAACCATCAAATTGTACCGCTAGACAAACAAATGACAGCTGAAAAACATAGATTTTAAGAGTTGACTAAAAGATAGTTCTCCACAAACATAGGAGGGTAATTTGTTCGCTAATGAGAAAAAAAAGATGAACTCATAATATGCTTTGGCTGGTGGTGGTAAGATTCTAGTGATCCAAGAAAGTTATTTGGAGTTCATCCAAGGTCGTCACTCTGTGCATAAGACACGTAAAATTATCTTAGCAACGTCACATGGTAAATCATATCAAATACCAGTTGTATTGGTGAGCCTCGATGCGGCTAAAGCATTCGACCAAATTCACTGGCAACATCTATTTGCAGTAATTGAGCATGTGGGAATTTCAGGCTGGTTCCTGCAAACGATCTGTGCATTCTATCGAGGCCCAAGGGCTCACCTAATAGTGAATGGTACGCCATACTTCTCATTTCAGTATCGGTCGATGTACGAGGCAGGGTTGTCCCTCGTCTCCACTCTTGTTCACGCTTTCATTAGAATCTCTTCCTTCTTAGGGTGTTGAATTCTTCTCCTGATATTTTGGGTGTGCAAATTCAAGATTATACGGTCAAGGCATTAGCTTATGCAGACGATCTTTTAGTGGTATTGACGTCCCCTTCAGAATCACTAACTCAATTGCTAGAGCTCATTAACCATTTTGGTACTTGCTCAGGTTTTTCTTTTAATCTTTTTAAGTCTAAAGTACTGCCACTAATGCCAGAGGTGTGACAGCTTTGGAAGAACCCTTCCCTCTGGAATGGGAACAAATTACATTAAAATACCTTGGTATTTATTTACCTCCAGATCTCCATTGCTTATATGCGGCTAATATTCTACCTTTACTTGAGGATACAAAACAAAAACTCCAACTTTGGAGAGCCTATCTCCTATTTGGGGGCATATATATCTATTTAATAAATTACTCATGCCCTGTTGGCTGTATAATTTTCAACTCTTGCCTTTATTTTTAAGTTTACGGGGTCACGAAGAAAATTAAACTACTCCAAGACTACACTTGGGGGGAGGGGTAAAAAACCTCACCTCCTGCTGGTCATAATACGAACTCCTAAGGACCACGGAGGTATGGGATGTGGCCAGCGGGATGTGACATATTAATGACTAGTTCAGAGGCACTGATCATTTTTCTACTACTCGGGTGGAGACCACTAATTCCTGGGACTCATTTTAGTCATATACTCTATACGGCTGGTAAATTGCCTCCGGATGTGCTCGCTAACTGTCCTCTGCTGAAATCGGCTAGGGCGATGTGGCGCTGGATTTGTAGACGGCACCAGTTTTCGGCATCTATTACGCCTTAACTGTCTATCCGTCAAAATCCAGCGTTCAAGCCAGGACAGGGTAGGGGAACATTTTTTCAGTGGGCGTAGAAGAGACTTGTGTATTTGATACATATGCTTACTGAAGAGGGAAAACCGAAATGTTTTGTAGTATTGCAGCGTCAACACAGTTTACCCAATATCTGTTATTTTTAATATTTGCAGCTGAGACATTTCGTAATCTGTCTTCCATGGACTAACCTCACTGAGGATGTGCAGGAGACACTGGCTGAAGCATTCACACTGGGGGCACAACAAGTGCCCTTAGCATTTCATTATCAGTATTTAAAAGACACTACCCTGGATCTGCACTATGCAAAGTTAGCGCTCAACTGGTCGAATGATCTTCATTGCACGCTAATGGCCAATAGTCTAAAGCAGTTCATCCAAAATATTCATAAGTGCACACTATCAATGCTTCACAGGGAACTGCTTTATAAATTTATACTGAGATTCTACATCTCGCCCTGTCAGGTGTTCCAGGCTACAATTGCTTCCCAATCTACCTGTCTGAAATGTAATATGCCAGGAGCATTCCTGGGACACGTGTTTTGGTACTGTCCCCTGATTCTTTTCTTTTGGACTCGAGTGCTAGCTTCCATACAAAGATAATGGAACTGCACAGTGCTTTTGGATCCTCGTCTTCTTTTTGGTCAATACACATACACAGCTTCAGTACAACCAGGTTTTAAGAAGTTCCTTTCCTGGGTCATTATTTTCGGATTGAGAGCAATACTTGGTTCATTTTTGGAGCCTAAGAGGCCAACTTTGCAACAGTGGAGGTCACATCTTCTGTGGCAATTGCGAATAAACTGATAGGGGGTTCCTTCTATGGATAGTGCCCTGGGCAAAGGTTTGCAAGAGACCCTGTCTTCCAGGCACATAGTTATTTGTTAAATTGTTAATTCTACTGAGTTTATTTGTGATGTCATGGGGAGTCACCACATGCTGGTTGGGGGGGGGGAGGAGGGGTATATAAATGTTGACATTTCATGCAGTGGTAGTTATTTTGTATCTGACAGTTTTTCTCTGCTGTTGTTTCAATAAAAAAGATTTAAACAAACTCAGTCGATCTTATCTAGAACCCAGAGGTCTGATGTGATTTGGGTCCATTCCTCTACAAATAGAGATAAATGTCCTATCTGTACCAGCAAGGAATGAACCCTGAGGGCATCGCTTGCAGGGCGAGAGGCCTGGTTTACTACTTTCTAGTCTCCTCGAAAGGCTGTCTGATACAACTGAAACCGGAACCTCTGAATGAACGCCAAGCGATCAGGTCTATATTTTCTGGCACCTCAAAATTATGTTCTCCTTGATCCATGTCTTATCCTCAAGTAACCTCTGAGGCTTAGTCTCCCCCAAATATTTAACTAGCTTCTCCAGCTCTTCCCTGAAGAGCAACTTACCCTGAAAGGTAAGCCCTACTGAGACAAATTACAGAAGCAATATCTGCAGACCAATTCCTCAGCCACAAAAGACACCTAGATGACATCACCAGCACTATTTCTCTAGCAGAAGTTCTGACGAGATAGTAAAGGGCATCAACTACATAAGCTAGACTCATCTCCAGCTAACCATCATCTGCTGACAGCTACTACTACTACTACTACTATTTAGCATTTCTATAGCGCTACAAAGCGTACACAGCGCTGCACAAACATAGAAGAAAGACAGTCCCTGCTCAAAGAGCTTACAATCTAATAGACAAAAAATAAAGCAAGCAAATCAAATCAATTAATGTGTACAGGAAGGAGGAGAGGAGGGTAGGTGGAGGCGAGTGGTTACGAATCTTGCATGGAATCTTGTCACTCTTTACGATTCCAGAATCTTGCTATTCTTTGGGGTTCTAGATGGAATGTTGATACTCCTTGAGATTACTACTACTACGCATTTTTATAGCGCTACAAGGCATACGCAGCGCTGCACAAACATAGAAGAAAGACCGTCCCTGCTCAAAGAGCTATGTAATAAAAGTGAGCCAAGTATAGGACAATCAAGCCATTGTGACATCACTGATGAGGTTGGCTCTTATTGGTGGCCTGAGGCATTATGACATCACAATATTAGCTCTGGTTACAAGAGACTACTACTACTACTATTTAGCATTTCTATAGCGCTACAAGGCGTACGCAGCGCTGCACAAACATAGAAGAAAGACAGTCCCTGCTCAAAGAGCTATGTAATAAAAGTGAGCCAAGTATAGGACAATCAAGCCATTGTGACATCACTGATGAGGTTGGCTCTTATTGGTGGCCTGAGGCATTATGACATCACAATATTAGCTCTGGTTACAAGAGACTACTACTACTACTATTTAGCATTTCTATAGCGCTACAAGGCATACGCAGCGCTGCACAAACATAGAAGAAAGACAGTCCCTGCTCAAAGAGCTTACAATCTAATAGACAAAAAATAAAGTAAGCAAATCAAATCAATTAATGTGCCCAGGAAGGAGGAGAGGAGGGTAGGTGGAGGCGAGTGGTTACAAGTGGTTACGAGTCAAAAGCAATGTTAAAGAGGTGGGCTTTCAGTCTAGATTTAAAGGTGGCCAAGGATGGGGCAAGACGTAGGGGCTCAGGAAGTTTATTCCAGGCGTAGGGTGCAGCGAGACAGAAGGCGCGAAGTCTGGAGTTGGCAGTATTGGAGAAGGGAACAGATAAGAAGGATTTATCCATGGAGCGGAGTGCACGGGAAGGGGTGTAGGGAAGGACGAGTGTGGAGAGAGTGAGTACCATTTATAGGTTAGTAGAAGAAGTTTGAACAGGATGCGAAAACGGATAGGGAGCCAGTGAAGGGTCTTGAGGAGAGGGGTAGTATGAGTAAAGCGACCCTGGCGGAAGACGAGACGGGCAGCAGAGTTTTGAACCGACTGGAGGGGGGAGAGGTGACTAAGTGGGAGGCCAGCAAGAAGCAGATTGCAGTAGTCTAAACGAGAGGTGACAAGGGTGTGGATGAGGGTTTTGGTAGAGTGCTTGGAAAGAAAGGGGCGGATTTTACGGATGTTGTAAAGAAAGAAACGACAGGTCTTGGCGGTCTGCTGGATATGAGCAGAGAAGGAGAGAGAAGAGTCAAAGATGACCCCAGCTCAGTCTCATCTAAAAGAGAAAGCCCATGACCCTGCTGGGTCCTGAGGAGGCAAGCCCTTGAAACAGAGGCACTACATATATACTTGGAGGGCTAATTTGGAAACAAGAAGTGCTTCCTGTTATGGTATTGCTGGTATGGTATTACCTGCCTCTAAAAATGTAATCTTTGTTACCCTTGATGTCATGGTGTTATACACAAATATACCACAACAACAAGCATTAGAAGCAGCTTATCAATATCTTTCTAGAGCCCGTATATCAGGTGATAAGTGGAATATGCTTATGGGTATGTTGAATTTATGTGGTATGCTACAATTTTGAATTTAATCAACAGTAATACCTCCAGATTAAGGGAGTGGCAATGGGTGCGACCATTGCACCATCTATAGCGTGTCTTTATAAGACACTAGTAAAAAAGGCCCGTTTCTGACACAAATGAAACGGGCGCTAGCAAGTTTTTCTTCGGAGTATGTATGTTTGGGAGAGTGTATGTGAGAGTGACTGTTTGAGAGTCAGAGTGAAAGTGTGAGTGTGTGTGAGAGAGAGAGTGAGTCTGGGTGTGAGTGTGTTTGTGAGAGAGTGTGTGTGTGAGAATGAGAGTGTGTGCAAGTGTGTATGTGAGACACAGTGTTAGAGAGTGTGTGTGTGGCCATCCATCTCCTCGTCCCCTGCCCC